>NC_087221.1:43177012-43193216 GCF_015104395.2 Macrobrachium nipponense
GTCGATTGGAAAGAATCGGATGCTGGATTATTGCTACGGAAAATTGAGAAAGTGCCTCGCAACCGTCTTGAAAGGAAGCTTCAAGTCAAGCTGAAAAATCTTATTGCTGAAAGCGACTGGACTAAGCATGCCAACTTGGATTTCATGATTAATTTATCAGACAAACCAGTTAATAGTGCTACGACAGCCGCTTTGGGATATGGGTTAAGCTTTGGTGTATTAATGGAAAACCTGGACTGTGTCGACATCTCAAAATACTTTTGTTATTTAGAAAAATTTAATCAAAACCTATGCCCTGATGATATCAATATTTGTAAAGGTATTGTGTATGGTGCTATGAGTAAACCTTCGCCCCCTAATGTACCCGTGAGATTTCTCCAGGCTTTTAAGAAAATTAAAGAAGTCGACAAACAGTGAAAGTGACAAAAGCAGATAAAACTAATGCAGTGGTAATAATGAATAAAATTGACTATATAAGTAAAATAATGACATTGCTAAATGATACTGGTACTTATAAGAAACTGAGGTCTGACCCTACACAGACAGTGAACTCCCATTTTAATAAACAAATTAAATCCATTTTGAAGGGCTTTGACCATTTAATTAATGCAATGCGCCTCCCTACCTTATAGGTAGGGTTTAGTCAAGACACATAAAATCAATAACCCTATCAGACCAATCATTAGTTCAGTGGGCTCAGTTATGTATAATTTATCTAAATGGTTGGAAAAATTCTTAATCCTTTGGTAGGAAACATTTCTTAACACGAATGTTAAAAACAATGTTGATTTTATAAACAAATTGAATAGTTTAAATTTGAATTTTGATTTTAATATGGTTAGTTTTGATGTTGTCTCTTTATTTACAAAAGTGCCTGTAGATGACTTACTTGAATATTTGGAGGAGGAATTAGAACGTCATGACATTCCCTTAAGTGTAGCAAACCCCTCATTAGTATAAACATAGTAAATTTTGTTTTAATGGGGAATTTTTTGTACAAAAGTTGGCATGGCTATGGGTAATCCCTTATCTCCTGTCATTAGCAATATTTAACATGGAATTTTTGAGACAAAACTCTTACCAAGAATTTTGCCCCAAAAAGTTATTTGGTTTAGATATGTGGATGATATTTTCTGTATTTGGCCAGTTCACGAAAATCTCCAGGAATTCCTTAATAATCTCAATAATTTAGTCCCTTCTATAAAATTTACTGTAGAGGAAGAAAGAAATTGTAATTTGAATTTTCTTGATGTAACTGTCCATAGAAATTATAGAAATTTCACCTTTTCAGTCTTTCGAAAATCAACTAACATTGCCTCTTTTGTTCATTACTACTCCAGTCACCATCAAAATGTTAAATTCTCTGTTTTTTCTGGGATGTTCCTAAGGGCTTTACGTGTCTGTAGCCCGCAGTTTATTGACGCCTGAAATTAAAAACTATTTATGACATTGCATTGAAACTTAAATACCCAAGGACTTTTAATAGATTGTGGCATGGAAAAGAGCTAGAAAACATTTTATTCAACTAATGACAAACTTGAATTTAGTAAGCATAACATTCTAAAATTACCCTATGATGAAAGATTTTTAGATATTCCTAGAATTTTAAAGCTTTTTTAACATAAATGTTGTTTTCAGTAATATTAATGTCAAGAGTTTAATAATAAAAAATTCTCCTAAAGATCTTCCAGGCTGCATATATGAAATTCCTTACAAAAAGTGTGATAAAGTCTATTACGGACAACTGGTAAATCTCTTTCCGAACGTCTCAAACAACATCAATATTCTGTGAGAACTGGGCAAATATCGAATGCATTATTCGTACATATGAGAGATTTAGACCATCCTATTAACTGAGTCAAGCAAGAGCCTTAATCCCATGTAATGAAACAGTTAAAAGGAATATCATTGAATCTTGTTTCATCAAGTCAAATAATAGAAATGTTCTAAATTTAAGTCTTGGTTTATTTAAACTTGATGCTTTCATTATGAGAAAAGTTGTAGATAAATATAAGCAACAAAATTAATACATTCAGTTTTTACATGTTTTGGACTGTAAAGGTACTTTGTAATTTCGGTTAGGTTTGTGACCGTGTAATATCCGATAATCCTGGATTTATCTCTTTTAATTTTTACCCTTATGACAATTAACCATCTGGTATTCTTGATCTTGTTTTTTGTACCTAAGACCTTTCTATCCATTGTTAACTTCATTAACTCCTTGACAATGTCTGAGTAAAGACGAAAGCGCTTGGATTTCTGACTATCATTTTCCTGTGGGATTTTCGCATTATATATATATATATATATATATATATATATATATATATATATATATATATTATATATGTAAAATATCATATAACCCCAAAAGAGCCATCCACTATAACGCCACAATCGACCCACTCGATCAAAACTTCACTTTATGGCACAATCTTATGGCAATAAACTTACGGGGAAAATCCTATAGCAAAAACTTGTGGCACAATCTTATAAGGCCAGAACTTAAACCTGCTCTCGGCAAACAGATTGGCACTCGATACCCAAAGCCCAAGATGATTTAAGCGGGGCGACACAGAGGAGGAGGCCGCCAGTTCCGCGAAAGTGAAATCATTTATCAAGCAGCGTCCGTCCAGGAGCCATAGTATACAGCAGATGCGCAGACGAGTAATTTATGTAGATTGTATCGTCTGTCATTTCCACAGAAGAAATAATTTACTAGGATCCCACGTAGTAGTCGATGTGGCTGAAAGTGGGCCAGGAGAGAGAGAGAGAGAGAGAGAGAGAGAGAGAGAGAGAGAGAGATACAACAGATTTACAGATTTAATGCTTATGAGTGCAAGTGCTTGCATATGAAATTATTTTAAGAGAGAGAGAGAGAGAGAGAGAGAGAGAGAGAGAGAGAGAGACGAGATAGAAGAGAGAGAGATGATGAGAGAGATTTAATGCGTATGAGTGAAAGGTTTACACAAGGACTAATTTTGAAGAGAGAGAGAGAGAGTAAATGAGAGAGAGAGAGAGAGAGAGAGAGAGAGAGAGAGAGAGAGAGAGTGAGAGAAAGGGGATATATAGAACAGATTTACAGATTTAATACTTATGAGTGAAAGTTCGCTTTCATAAAAATAATTTTAATTTTGAGAGAGAGAGAGAGAGAGAGAGAGAGAGAGAGAGAGAGAGAGAGAGAGAGAATCTGCAAAAATGAGCCAAAACAGAGTGCTGTAAACGATAAACAATACGGGCGTCAGCCAATACGAGTCGAATCGAATCGAACTCACCCCAACTTTTGACAATCTTAAAAAAAAAAAAATTGAAAATAATAACAAAAAAGAATACCCGTATGAAACAGCAACAACTTGATGACCTCATAACTTGAAATGACATCATTAACCTTCCCCCCTGACTTCCAGGGCTCCTCCAGCCACCGAGAGACGAAGAAGCAACAGAAGAAACAACTGTAGTAGCAACCTTCTCTATGGCTCAGAGAATCCTTTGTTTCAAACTACAGGAGAGAAGAGAGAGAGAGAGAGAGAGAGAGAGAGACACCGACAGACAGGACCGTTTACAGAGCGACAGAGAGAGAGAGAGCAGAGAGGAGCAGACTTGGTTCTAACCCCTAAACCTTAGTTCCAGTCTGGGATTCCCCCTGATGGTCATGACAGAGAGAGAGAGAGAGAGAGAGAGAGAGAGAGAGAGAGAGAGCCCAGCGTATATGGGATTTAATCACGTTAGCTGAGGTTAGCTGACTCTTGTTGGTGTCTTTAATGGCCGTCATCAAGGCCACCTCTCTCTCTCTCTCTCTCTCTCTCTCTCTCTCTCTCTCTTTCTCCTCCTGCCAGACAATTGCAACTGCTTTCATGACACGTAACAATAAGGTTACGCGAACGTAACAGGCCCAAGTCACGTAACGTACGGTTTTTAAGACGAGACAGCGCGTGCCATCATCAATCCAACATAATAAGCTGACGAGATATTAGATTTAATGTTTTTAAACTACAGTCATCTTCGCACTACAAAAGTCGTTTGCTTTGATACCGCTGCAGCTCTGGGGATTTCTACAAGGTCTCTAATTCTGCAGTCATCTTTTAAAGCACAGAATACTTCATTTCTTTCCATTTTTATGTCTCGTGGAAAATTACTAGTTAAACACTAGGGTTGGAATTTGATATCCGTTTAGTATTGTCTTTTAAAATGCTGCTATTATCATCTTATTATTATAGTTATTATTATTATTATTATTATTATTATTATTATTATTATTATTATTATTATTATGAAAATAATGGCTATTTCAGCCACGTTTATTTTGTAATAGAAGTTTCTCTATTCTGCTTATTAACTGTAAGTAATAAGAAGGATAGAGAAAAACTTCTATACAAAATAACGCGGCTGAAATGGCCATTATTTACAATAAAACCTGTATTAATGAAGGTCTTCTTCAACATATTTTATTATTATTATTATTATTATTATTATTATTATTATCTTATTATTGTTATTATTATTTATTATTATTATTTATTACTTCAATGAAATCTCTTCACCATTTCCAGTAAACAAAAGACTCAGAAGATACAAAGATCATTAAAAAAAAAAAAGAAATAAAAAGACAAAATCCAGAGGCCCGACGACGTAGGCCCGGGCCAATTTCGTCTCGTTTTCGACCGGGGACCCAACAAATTAGAGTGAAATCAACTGGCTGCGTCGGACAGGAGGTCACTCAAGAGTGCCATTGTGTCATGTCAAGCTTGTACCTCGGAGGCCTGTCACAACTGGGCTGGCCAATATCAAAGCAGACGTTGTGAGTGGTGGTGGTGGTCGTGGTGGTGGTGGTGGTGGAGATGATGGTGGAGGAGTTGAGGGGGAGAGTGAGGCAGATGAAGGAAAGGTGAGCGGCGGGTGGTGTTGGAGGAAAAACGATAATGCAACTTACATGTCAAGAAGGGACCACAAATTTTTGTAAAGTTTTATCTCTCTCTCTCTCTCTCTCTCTCTCTCTCTCTCTCTCTCTCTCTCGCTCTCTCTCATCTATATATATATATATATTATATATATATATATATATATATATATATATATATATATATATATATATATACGCACAGATAGGAATACCATTTATAAGTGACTGTAATAATAATAATAATTATAATAATAATAATAATAATTTACATTACACTCACTCCCCCTTTAACTGTGAATTAAAGCTCACCATTTTCTAATGCAAATATTGAGATACATTAAAAATTCACTAAATAAAAACATTAATGAAATAAAATAACGCATACGAAAGGAATATAAAAAAATTCTATGAATAAATAAAATGAGAAAACAACACAAAGAGAAGTAATTAGTCCGGCAAACAGCGAAAGGATATTGAAAAAGGATAATGAGGAAAAATAATGCATAAAGAAATGAGAACCCTTTGAATGAAAGATGTAACCTAGAATAATTGATAAATAAACTCCGAAGGAGAAAATGAACTGGGTAAATAGAACTAAAGGGAACAGAAAGAAGAATAAGGAATAATTGGGGAAAACAGACAGACAGACAGAGAGGTAAATAGAAAGAGACGAAAAACGTAGTCATGAAGAACAATTTCTGTCGTCACAATAGCAGAGGTCAGAGGTCAAAGGTGACCTCCGTCGGGTACAGTGAAGAAAAATGATTTATCACTATTCTTATACACTACGGAAATAAACGTACCACTGTAACGTAACTGTTATTTAACGAGACTATTTCAGTCATAATTTCAGCATAATTTCAGTCACAATACGAAAGAAAATCACGTATATAAAATTAACCATATATGCAAAAGAAACGCCCAATTTGATTATGAACTGAAGATATATATATATATATATATATATATATATATATATATATATATTATATATATATATATATACATATATATATATATATATACATATATATACATCTATATATATATGTATATATATATGTATATATATATATATATATATATATATATATATATTTATGTATATATATATATATATATACATATATATATATATATTACATATATATATATATATATATATATATATATATATATATATATATATATATATGTGTGTGTGTGTATGTGCAAACGTCAGTTCACACGAATTCTCAGCATTTGTCGGAAATCGTCGTAGTCACGCTACGTAGTAGTGCGACTACGGATAACGATTTTTTTTATATATAATTATAGTTATTTTTATTGCGATTCAATTTTGATCGCGTGTGTTAACTCAAATAGTTCAAGACAGGTTTCTAGTCACGTGACCTGAGATAGTTCTCTCGTCTCTCTCTCTCTATCACAGTCCTCCAATTCGACTGGGTGGTATTTAGAAGTGGTGCGGGGGTTTTCCCGGGTTGCATCCTGCCGTCCTTAGGAGTCCCATCACTTTTCTTACTATGTGTGCCGTTTCTAGGATCACACTCTTCTGCATGAGTCCTGGAGCTACTTCAGTCTCTAGTTTTTCCAAATTCCTTTTCAGGGATCTTGGGGATCGTGCCTAGTGCTCCTATGATTATGGGTACGATTTCACTGGCATATCCCATATCCTTTTTATTTCTATTTTCAGATCTTGAGTTACTATCCATTTTTTCCAATCTCTTTCTCTTCAACTCTGGTGTCCCATGGTATTGCGACATCAATGAGTGATACTTTCTTCTTGACTTTGTCAATCAACGTCACGTCTGGTCTGTTTGCACGTATCACCCTATCCGTTCTGATACATAGTCCCAGAGGATCTTTGCCTGATCGTTTTCTATCACTCCCTCAGGTTGGTGCTCCGTACCACTTATTACTGCAAGGTAGCTGATGTTTCTTGCACAGGCTCCAGTGGAGGGCTTTTGCCACCGAATCATGCCTCTTTTTGTACTGGTTCTGTGCAAGTGCCGGGCATTCACTTGCTATGTGGTTTATGGTTTCATTTTTCGTATTGCACTTCCTACATATGGGAGAGATGTTATTTCCGTCTATCATACTTTGAACATATCTGGTTCTTAGGGCCTGATCTTGTGCCCGCTGTTATCATTCCTTCAGTTTCCTTCTTTAGCTCTCCCTCTGTAGCCATTTGCCAATTGTCATCGCTGGCTAGTTCTTTAGTCTGTCTCATGTATTGTCCGTGCATTGGTTTGTTGTGCCAGTCCTCTGTTCTTTCCGTCTTTCTCCTGTCTCTGTATATTTCTGGGTCTTCGTCTACTTTTATTAGTCCTTCTTCCCATGGCACTCTTTAGCCACTCGTCTTCACTGGTTTTCAGATATTGCCCCAGTGCTCTGTTTTCGATGTTGACGCAGTCCTCTATACTTAGTAGTCTCTCCCTCCTTCCTTTCGTGTTATGTATAGTCTGTCCGTATTTGCTCTTGGTGTAGTGCTTTGTGTATTGTCATTTGTTTCCTGGTTTTCTGATCTATGCTGCGGAGTTCTGCCTTCGTCCATTCCACTATTCCTGCGCTGTATCTGATTACTGGCACTGCCCATGTGTTTTATGGCTTTTATCATATTTCCGGCGTTGAGTTTTGACTTGAGTATCGCCTTGAGTCTCTGCATATATTCTTTCTGATCGTGTACTTCATCTCTTGGTGTTTTATATCTCCTCCTTCCATTATTCCCAGGTATTTGTATCCTGTCTCATCTATGTGTTTGATGTTGCTCCCATCTGGTAGCTTTATCCCTTCAGTTCTCGTTACTTTGCCTTTTTGGTATGTTGACTAAGGCGCATTTTTCTATTCCAAACTCCATCCTGATGTCCCCAGATACAATCCTTACATGTCTGGATTAGGGTATCTATTTCCTTGATGCTCTTACCATACAGCTTGATGTCGTCCATGAACATCAGATGGTTGATTTTGTTGCCTCTTTTCTTGAGTTGGTACCGGCATCCATCTTCTGTAGTACTTTTGTCATGGGAAATCATGGGCTACTACGAAGAGTAGTGGGGACAGTGAGTCGCCCTGGAAGATCCCTCTCCTGATATTAACCTCTGCTAGTCTTATTCCTGAGCTTGTAAGTATTGTATTCCAGTTCCGCATTGTATTTTTGAGGAAGCTGATGGTATTTTCCTCTGCCCCATATATTTTCAGGCATTCTATTAGCCATGTGTGTGGTATCATGTCGAAGGCTTTCTTATAGTCTATCCATGCCATGCTTAGGTTGGTTTTCCCTTCTCCTACTGTTCTTCATTACCATTTTGTCTATCAGGAGCTGGTCTTTTGTGCCCCTACACTTCCTTCTGCAGCCTTTCTGTTGGTGGGGGATGGTGTTTGTCTCCTCTAGGTAATTGTATAGCCTTTCACTGATGATACCTGTTAGTAACTTCCACATTATTGGTAGGCAGGTGATAGGCCTGTAGTTACTGGCTATATTTCCCTTACTCTTGTCTTTTTGTACAAAAGGATGTTCTTCCTATGGTCATCCATTTGGGTGCTTGGTGATTTGAGATACAATGCTGGAGTTGTTCTGCTATTCGTGGTGTAGGGCCTTGAAGTTTTTGAGCCAGTATCCATGGACTTCATCGGGACCTGGGGCTTTCCAGTTTGGCATTTTCTTTAGTTGGTGTCTGACTGTGTCTGTCGTGATGTCTGTGAATCTTTGTTTTATTCTCCCTGTTTCTTCTTCCTTGACTTCCTGGAGCCATGTTGCATGTTTGTTGTGTGATACCGGATTGCTCCATATGTTTTCCCAGAGTCTCTTACTTGGTTTCGGCTTCAGGAATTTCTGGGTGGTGTCTTCCCCTCTTAGTTGGCTGCATAGTATTTTCTAGGTTGGTTCCGAATAGTTTGTTCTGTTGGTATCCCTTATTCCTGTTCATGTACCGTTGGATCTTGTGTGCTTTGGCCTTAAGCCTCTGTTTTACATCTTCTATTGTGTTGTTTAGTCCCCTCTCTTGTACTTTGTATTTCTCGTTGAGTTCCTCCCTTGTTTTCTTGCTTCTTAGCCTTTTTTCTGCCATCTCTTTCAGTTTACTCAAGTCAGATCTCATCACCATGATTTGCTTTTCCAGGCGCCTTTCCAAGGAGGTTGCTGTTTTAGTTTCTGTTGTTGGTTGTGACGGTGTGTTGGTGTTCGAATCCCCATCAGTTCTGCTACTAATCTTGCTCCTGCATATGTCAAGTTATTGTTTCCCTTTCTGTGATACTGGTGGTGTGTATTAGGCCCATTATTTCATTGACCTCACTTGTTTTCTCCCTTAATTTCTTGGTTTCTAGTCACGTGACCTGGGATAGTTTTTATATTATTATTAGGGATTATTATGTTTTTATTATTATTATTATTATTATTATTATTATTATTATTATTGTTGTTGTTGTTGTTGTTGTTGTTGTTGTTGTTGTTGTTGTCCGTAATGCTTTAAGTATTTGTTGCCCTTTTTCTTAATGATACTCAAAATGTACTTTAAGGAAAACTGACCTCCAATGAAAATTAGAACAAAAAAAAATATTCATTAACGCAAAATATGAACAATTGAAAAGAAACTGAATTTTTAAAAACTTTTAGTAAAAACACATTTAACCTTCGTCATAAAAAGTTTCTTTCTCAAGTTTCTCCAAAAGTGATTCCAAATCATGATTGGCGGATCTGATTGGCTAAACTTCATGACTAATCACATTCGCAGATTCCTTGCAAAAGCGCGATTATTTTAACTGGCTAACCTTAATAACAAATCCCTCTCAGTCAGACTTATTCATTGTGACTGACTCATTCGATTATTCAAAATTTGGCCCAAACTTATAAGGTTTAAAAAGACTCAATCTTTGAGAGTGATTACCTTTCAGAATTGAAGAGGAAAGGCAGATTGCGATTATGGTGAATAATGCGAATCTTTTCTGAATAAATATGAGCGAGGAATTTTTATAAATTTTCTGGGTTCTTTGCAGGAAGAGATGTAAAGAGATGCTTCTGTTTGTTAAGTAAAATACCAAAAACAGCTCTCCGTTTACCTTCATTTGACTTATAACTAATATCAGGAAAATGGTAAGAGATGCTTATCCATTTACCTTCATATGGAGAAACATACTCCAAACTATTATCAATAAAAGGGTAAATAACAGAATGCACAAGAAAATTCATATAACTGACAAGCTGCTTGTATTTCAAAATTTTGATAGATTTCATGAAACGAGAGAAAAAATATGAGGTCTCCTTTAGTTCAGATATAAGTATTTCAAGATAAATTTCATTCGACGAAAATAAAAAAAATATTGATATAAATTAATTCAAAATAAAACTTAAACAGTAAAGCTATTTTAACTACCAAGCAATTAAAGAAAATTACTTAACAACCTTAAATACCAGTTGCTGTCAGTTTCTGGGTATTTTTACGGTGGGAAAATATTTGTACAATGTCGGCGAAGTATACACACGAAAAATATGTATTTCCCAGCCCAGAACACAACAAAGGATTCGGATTTAGTCTTTTTTGAAAGAACGGTTCAAGAATTTAAAGAAAAATGGCGAATCTGGTTAGCACACTGTAAAAAAAAAAAAAAAAAAAAAAAAAAAAAAAAAAGTAAAAGAAAAAGGATAGCTGAAATAGCTGAATTCGATAAAGGAAAAGAAAATGATAATATTGTAAAAGTTCGTAAAATAACGAACAGTTTTTTTAAAGATTTTACAGATATAGTAAGCGAGATTACGTATATTATTGCGATTACAAAATGATATCTATATATATTATATATTATATAGATATATATAATCGATTAGATATATATATTATTCGTTAATATATATATGAATATAAATATAATATATATATAATTTATATATAAATAATATAAATATATATATATAATATACTTTACGTAATATCCGGATTACCAAATTAAATATAAATATATATAGATATATATATAAAATATATTATATATATATCTTTATATATATATATATATATATATATTAATATATATATATATATATATATATATATCACACGTACCATATATATATATATATATATATATAGTATATATATATATATAATATATACTTTAGTATTATTTATACCGATACAAAAATATGTATATATTATATATACTATATATATATAAATATATATATATATATATATATATATATATAAAGCAAATAAAAAAAAAATATTTATTTATTTTTACATTTCATTCTAATAAATAAATCATAAATATTCTATCCTAAAATTCTTGTATTGTTAACCCAACAACAACAATAGCAACAACAACAACAAGCAACAACAACAACACGCAACAGCAACAACAAAGTAGTACGTCCCGAATAAGCAAAAACACGCAAACGGAACACTTAATTATACCCCCTCCCCAACATCGCATTATCTCAAGCCCCCGCCATACATAAACTTCACATAAAACTTCGCACCCGGAATTTTCGGTCACAAATTGGCCCGGCTTGGCCCCATCAGCGACCCTCTAGCCAAAACCTCGCGGGCCCTTTGTCGACCTCATTCGTTCTGGTTACGGGAACCTATAAAATGAATGGTAAATAATATCCTCAGTTCATCCGGTAGATTGCCAGCTTTTGGGGGGGGGGGGTGAGGGGGGGGGGGGGGGGGGGGGGGGGGTGGGGGGGGGGGGGGGGGGCGGCGCGGAAGCACCGCAAGAACAGCGTTGTCCGTAAGCACCTAATATTTCTTCTCTCTCTCTCTCTCTCTCTCTCTCTCTCTCTCTCTCTCAACTTTTTTTATGGTATTTCAGGGTTTTCAGGTCTCTCCCTACAATTTTCTGCTGTTCCTTTTCTGTGTGGCCTCTCTCTCTCTCTCTCTCTCTCTCTCTCTCTCTCTACACGTGCCTGCTGCAGCTGCTTCCGGTCCGAGCTTAGCTTATCATCTCTCTCTCTCTCTCTCTCTCTCTCTCTCTCTCTCTCTCTCTCTCTCTCTCTGCATGTTTTATGACAACCGTTTCTTGCAAGCACCAAAAACATCTCATGAACGAAACGACTAAGCATAAAAACTCTCACGGTCAGAGCTACAAAAAAAAGTATATTCATGCAACTAAGGAGACGAGAGAGAGAGAGAGAGAGAGAGAGAGAGAGAGAGAGAGAGAGAGAGAGAGAAGGATGTAACTCGTTCCAGGAGAAACTCACCAATTACACAATCATGCAACCTGACATGACCCGACTAGGACGAAATGTCTTTCGTGTTGTTCCACCTGAGAAAAATAATGGGTCTTTTGACGAAATGACACTCCAAGGAAAAGCCAGGCAGTGGAATTTGGACAATAAACACGCTACGTAAAATGACAAAAATGGAATGCTCGTCGTCGACACTAAACTCTCTCTCTTCTCTCTCTCTCTCTCTCTCTCTCTTCTCTCTCTTTTTCTGTCCAAAAGACTTTGAACTCGGCTTCTTTTGATGAAGAGGGCTTAGAGGAAGTACTGTGGCGTTTTTCTAGGAAAGTAAACAGGTCTCTTTTGTAACATCTGAACCTGAGCAATTTCTTTGTATTTTCAATTATCTTTTGTAATTACTTTCCAATGGACACCATAATGTTGTTTGGAAGGTTGAATTTCAAGTCAATGGCCCCTTCTGCAGGCCTGTTCCATATGAACAGGGTTAATCTCCAGAATAATAATAATAATAATAATAATAATAATAATAATAATAATAATAATAATAATAATAATAACAATAATATTCAAGTCAATGGCCCCCTCTGCAGGCCTATTCCATATGAACAGGGTTCATTTCCAGAATAATAATAATAATAATAATAATAATAATAATAATAATAATAATAATAATAATAATAATAATATAATAATAAGAATAATAATAATAATAGCGTCTACCTATGTTGAAACAACAGTTCTAACCAAGAGTCTAAGTCAAAAGAATAAAAGTTCTCGGAGCCCAACAAATAAAAACGTGATAATTGTAATTCATGTGAAACTTCTAAAGCAAACTCTGATTTCCATCCACCGAGTTTCTGAGAATCACCAGAAATCTTTCCAGATATGTACTGGAAAAACAAACTGTCTCTCTGCCAAGATCTTCTGTGTGTGTGTGTGTGTGTGTGTGTAGATCTGCCAATAACAAGCCTGGCAATACGATCTCAATATTTCCAGTCGGAGAGAAAAAGTGTAGGAGACAAGGGCTGAGAGTGAGGTGTGTGTGTGTGTGTGTTGGGGGTGGGGGGAGGTGGATGGAGGAAGACTTTCCACAAAAGTGGAGATGATCCATGAAGAAGCAATTCACTCAGAGGTAAGTTATGCGTGTAATGAGATCCTTCAAGGCATAATGGGGATGAGGGAGAGAGACACAGCACAGTCAGCAAAACTAGAATAATATACGGGCACTCCATTTTGAAATAAGTTTCAGAGCAAAATAGAACGCCAACGAATTGATAGAGAGCAAAAAAAAATGTTTTGGTGAAAAAACAACCAATTCGGCTACAAAAGAACATCCATGAATGATTTCTGAGGAAAATCAAAACAACAGGTTTAGCACAAAAAAAAAAAAAAAAAAAAAAAAAAAAAAAAAAAAAAAACAAAAAAAAAAAAAAAAAAAAAAAAAACGAATTAGTGAGGCATTTCGAGTGCAAATGCAAAATGAACAAAATCCTTGCGAGTGCTGGGACAAGTACTATGAGAGTGCAATTCGAGTTCAACAACCTAAAATTTTCGCCTCGAGTGCATACTAAAACAACGAGTTCGAGTGCAACGAATCCCCAATCTGATCGGTTGTAGTGTAAAAATCACTCAACCAAACGCTTCAAGCGCAAGGAGTCCATAAAAAGCAAGTTCGAGCGCAAGAAATCCATAAAAAAACAGTTAGAGTGCAATGAATCCATAAAAATCCAGCTATGTTCCAAAGAATCTATAAAACACCAGTGATGGTGCAAAGAATCCATAAAAACCAGTTATAGTGCAATGAATCCATAAAAATCCAGCTATGTTCCAAAAGTCTATAAAAAAAACCAGTGATGGTGCAAAGAATCCAAAAAAAAAAATCAGTATTGGTGAAAATAATCCATAAGCAAACAGTTATGGCACAAATAATCCATAAAAACTAGAGATGGTGCAAAGAATCCATAAAAAACCAGTTATGGCGCAAAGAATCCATAAAAAAAACAAAGTTCAATTGCGAGAAACACAGAACCAACAAAAACAAAAAACAAAAAACAAATAGAAGTTGAAAAAAAAAACCTTCACAAAACCTCCAAAAACCGTGGGATTTAGGCCACCTCCCTTGTTATTCCAGAGAGAGAGAGAGAGAGGAGAGAGAGAGAGAGAGAGAGAGAGAGAGAGCAGAAAAGGGGTTATTATTGTAGGGGGACCAAACGAGCGTACATGGGCTATGTTTAGTAGAGGGTTGCTGCTTGTGTGGTGTGATGGGGGAAGAGTGTAGAGTGAATATAATGCAATGCCTTTTACACACACACACACACACACATACACATATACACATACACATATACACATACACGGCCGAGGTACCCCGTGTGCGCTCTGCCGTATGAATACAGCTTTATGAACATATTGCAGTGCTCAGCTCAGCAGACTCTCCACCGTTCCATAAACAGCCCTTGGGGGAGTGTGGGGGGTGGGGGGTGGGGGAGGAGGGGAGGGGTTCTTCATGACCCACTCACTGATGGAGGGGTAGTGTAGTGAGTGAGAGTGTGTGTGAGCGTATTTGGATGTACTGGTCTGTGGTTTTGGCTCTTTGTTATATTGTTGCATTGTTCTCTTTCTCTCTCTCTCTCTCTCTCTCTCTCTCCCTCGGGGTCTCTCTCGGGGTCCCCCCCTCTCGTTAATGCATGGTTTTATTCTTATTATACAAAAACCGTTTTCTTTCTTTCGCTCAATTTTCTCATACCAGACGAGGAGACAGAGAGAGCAGAGGAGAGGAGGTGAGAGAGAGAGAGAGATTTCCAACAGGATTGAAACATTCTATACGTGAAACATAAATCACAAACACTTGAATAAAGGAAACAACCCAACCAAATTGGTTTTAAATAGATGAATCATATATAAGCAATAAAACCCCTTTATATTCATCAGTTAAATAACAGACTTCAGAGAAATCCTCCCCTCCCCCAACAGTCACTCACTCTTCCCTCCTCCCTCCAACCCCCACCAACTTCCTCAGCCAGCCTCCTCACGACCTCTTAAACAAAAACCTTTTGAATATTCCTCGGCTAAATGAGTAATGTCCTCACGACTTTCTTCTGTCTCGGAACATACGGGAGGAATCGAGGTGGATTTAGAGTCGGTCCTTTTTCAAGACCGTCGCATCTGGAAGTTGAATAATGATGCCATTACGAATGCATTTCGACTCTACGTGATGTTGCATCACCAGAATTCACTCAGGAGGACAAGAGTCCAAAATTCTAATGAATTTCTTTTCCTGTTGGGTAAATTATTTAATAAATCATTCTGTGGTAGTTTTTGTCGAGGGGGAGGAACTGTGTGTGTGTGTGTGTGATGTGTTGTGGGTGTGTGTGTGTGTGTGTATGTGTGTGTGTGTGTGTGTGTGTGTGAGAGAGAGAGAGAGAGAGAGAGAGAGAGCCTTGAAAATCGTCTCCTTTCAATTATTATGGGTTTTATATGGTGGGAGTATCGTATGTGATATTATTACATATATATATATATATATATATATATATATATATATATATATATATATATGTGTGTGTGTGTGTGTGTGTGTGTGTGTGTGTGTGTATGTGTGTGTGTGACTGTATACTACAGACAGAATGAGAAATCGGAGCAGTTCCAATAACGCCAATTTGTAAAGCTGAGAGAGAGAGAGAGAGAGGAGAGAGAGAGAGAGAGGAGAGAGAGAGAGGAGATGAGAGAGGAGGACAACCTTGGTAAACTGTAAGCTACATCCACTTCATCAAAGCAAATGGATTGCCTTATTTACTCTCTCTGCACCAACTTATTTGACAGTTGAGAACCAAAACCAAACTTTAATAATGTTTCCGTAAAAATGCTCAAATTACCTTGGAGTAATCAAGATTTACAGCAGGATATAATAAAATCGACAACAAAGAAGGTTTTAAACCCTCAGATAATCAGGCAAGGTATCTTTATTTATTATTATTTATTATTATTATTATATTATTATTATTATTATTATTGCTAAGATGAAACCTATTAATATGAACCAAGCCCATAAAAGGGGCCACTGACTTTAAATTGAAGCTTCCCAAGAATATGATGTTCATTAAGAAGAAGTAAGAAGAGCTAAA
>NC_087221.1:43193716-43221216 GCF_015104395.2 Macrobrachium nipponense
TACTTTCAAAAGTGGATCAAGACTAGAGGCAAGTAATTATAGGCCTGTGAGTCTAACATCACATATTATGAAAGTGTGTATGAAAAGTAATGAAGAAAAAATATTATGAAACATTTAATAAAAAATAATTTGTTTGTTTAATATAGGACAAACACGGTTTCGTACCCGGAAAAAGTACACAAACCAACTGTTAGTCCACCGTGAGAACATATTCAAAAATATGAAAAGCGGAAATGAAACAGATGTGGTTTATCTAGACTTTGCAAAAGCTTTTGACAAAGAAAGTAGACCATAATATATTAGCAAAGAAAATTAGAAAAACACAAATATCGTAGATAAAAGTAGGAAGATGGTTAAAAGAAGTTTTTACACAACAGAAAACAGATAGTTATTGCAAAAACGATGAGAAATCAGATGAAACCAAGGTAATATTCCCGGGTGGTCGGCCCCACCAATCCTTGTTTGCCACAAGGTACGGTGTGCCCTTTGCTAGCTGGCAATATTGTTTTGTTATTAATGACAATTGAAGGACATAGAACAGTAATGGTTGTTAAGGGATTTCCCGGTAAGTGAGTAGTTTTCCGCCTGATGACCCAACAAGCAAATAAGTTAAGAAAAGAAATTAAACTTTTGTGGATTGAAAGATAGGAAAACGGCTCTAACAAAGAGGACCCCTTAAACAAAAAGTGTATATGATTGGGAGGCAGAGGTAAATAGGAATGGTATTTAACTCCCTCTGATAAATTTTAAATTTGAAATCAATAAATTATAAATTATGGAGAACCGAAGAAATGGGAAGGAAAAGCTATATGCAAATATAGGGGAGGGGACCCTAATAATGAGGCAAACCAATCCACAAATAAGGAACGCAGTTTTAAACGAACCCTTTTTGGTGGGTGGGATTGATGAACATAGGAACATTGGGTTTTCATGTCAATTGGGATCAAAATAGGCCATTTCTTATTGGCAAAAATGTAAATTAAAGCAAAAAAATGGGGGAAAATGGATTGTTTGTGCTACGGGCAACTTCAAAAAACAAGGAAAAGCTGAACTGAACACATTGATTATGCTTTTATTAAAAAAGGGGACAAAAATATGTTTCGGTAAGTCCCCACTTTCTTGAATAATTTGCAAATATGAAATTATGGTAACCCCACACTATCAAAAAGGAAATTATTGGGCCATACAAATTAGGAGAGTGGTAAAGTAGTTTGTACAAAGGTTCCCCCTTTTTGTACAGCTAAAAAATAGAACGAAGTTTAAGGGACGTTATACTACCATGGGGCTAAAAAAAGGGGGGGAAAAAGTACAATACCTTTAAAAAATTAAAAATTATGTAAATAGGTCCTTCGAAAGAAAGGAGAACGGAGAACGCTACACTGATTAATTCAGGCATGGAAAAAACAGATTATAGCAAGGGAATAACAAGAAAATTTATCATGGAAAAACTTAAAAAAAATAATCAGAAACAGAGCAAGCCAGGAAGGTTTAAGAAGTTAAGATTAAAGTTGCCCAAAAACTTATAGACCAGGAAAAAAAATAAAAAAAATAAGGAAAAGGCAAGCAACAGAAACATTTAATAATCCCACTACGTCAACCATGCCCATCGATTAATTAATGGCCCAGCCGTCCTATTCTAATTGCGGTTGGGGGGGGGGGGTGGGTTGTGTGGGGGGCCAGCTTCAATGCTGAAAGAATCAATAATCAGGAAGATGGTGATCGTAGATGGTGTTTTTTTAAGAAAGAATAAATAAGCTCGACAAAATTAAATACTTAAACTGAAATCCCAGAGACCATCCAAAGCGAAGAGAGAAGAAATTGGGTGGGAAAGAATGCAAAATTAATTAACCGGAAAGAATTTGTTAACTAGCAAACTCTTCCTGGGTTAAGGAACCAATTAGAGGCCGCCGGCCTCCCCACAACTTGGATGGGACCCTGGGGGCCCAAACCCGAAAACGGAACCAGTGTAAAGGTTAAGGTAAGTTTTTAAGGGTCTCCTCTCTCTCCTCCCCCTCCTCTCTCCAGGTAAACCCAAAATTCCTACTGAAAAACGGTTTTTTTTTCCAAAACCCAACCTCCCTCTCCTCTCTTTCCTCCTCTCTCCCTCTCCTCTCTCTCTCTCTCTCTCTCTCAGTAACCCAATTCAAAACTGAAAACGTTTCAACCAAACCTCTCTCTCTCTCTCTCTCTCTCTATCTCTACTTGGTAACCAAAATTCCTCTTTGAAACGTCAAACCAAATCCCCTCTCTCTCTCTCTCCTCTCTCTCTCTCTCTCTCTCTCTCTCAGTAAAACCCAAATTTTCCAACTGAAACGGTCAACCCAAATTCCTCCTCTAAATCTCTCTCTCTCTCTCTCTCTCCCTCTCTCTCCTTCTCTCAGTAACCCAAATCCAACTGAAAAACGTTCAACCAACCTCTCTCTCTCTCTCTCTCTCTCTCCCCCCCTCTCTTCCTCTCAAGTAAACCCCAAATTCCCAACTGGGGAAACGTTTCAAACCAAACCCTCCTCTCTCTCTCTCTCTCTCTCTCAGTAACCCAAATTCCCCAACTGAAACGTTCAAACAAAACTCCTCTCTTCTCCTCCCCTCTACCCTCTCTCTTCCTATCTCTCCCTCTCTACCCATTCCTCTCTCTCTCTCTCTCTCTCAGTCCCTTCTCCTCTTGAAACCCCAAATTCCTCCAAACCTCTTCCTCCCTTTCCCCCCCTGCCTCAAACTCTTCTCTCCTCTCTCTCTCGCTCTCCCCCTCCAACTTAAAAACCTCTCAACCTCTCTCTCTCTCTCTCTTTCTCTCTCTCTCTCAGTAACCCAAATTCCTACTGAAACGTTCAAAAACCAAACCTCTCTCTCTCTCTCTCTCTCTCTCTCTCTCAGTAACAAACTTCCACTGAACAAATTCCAACTTCTGAACCCAAACTCCCTTCTCTCTCTCTCTCTCTCTCTCTCTCTCTCTCTCTCTCTCTCTCTCTCCTCTCTCAGTAACCCAAATTCCAACTGAACGTTCAACCAAACCTCTTTCTCTCTCTCTCTCTCTCTCTCTCTCTCTCTCTCTCTCTCTCTCTCTCTCTCAGTAACCCAAATTCCAAACTGAACGTTCAACCAAATCTCTCTCTTCTCTCTCTCTCTCTCTCTCTCTCTCTCGTCTCTCTCTCTCTCAGTAAACCCAAATTCCAACTGAAACGTCAAACCAAAACCTCTCGTCTCTCTCTACTCTCTCTCTCTCTCCTCTCTCGCTCTCATCAGTAACCCCCAAATTTCCAATCTGAAACGTTGCAACCAAACCTCTCTCCTCTCTCTCTCCCTCCTCTCTCTGCTCTCTCTCCCTCCGCCCCTTTACCTTCGTTCTCTTCCCCAGTAACCCAAAATTCCAAACTGAAAAAACGTTTTTTTTTCAACCAAACCTCTCTCTCGCTACATGATAAATTCAAGGAAAACATGGGAAACAGATTAGCAATGGAATAGCAGAAAATATCATGGAACTAAAAATATCAGAAAGAGCAAGCAGAGGTAGATTAATAGTGCCCAAAACTATACCAGGAAAAATAAGGAAAGCACACAGAACATTAATCCACTACGCACCAGCATCGATAATGCAGCGTCTATTCAATTGCGTTTGCCAGCTCATCTGAGGAATATATCAGGAGTGGAGCGTAGATGTGTTTAAGAATAAGCTCGAACAAATATCTAAACTAAACTGCATCCCAGACCATCCAAGATTGGAAGATGCAAAATATACCGGAAGATGTACTAGCAACTCTCTGGTTAGACCATTAGAGGTGCCTCAACACTGAGGACCTGGGGGGCAACCCGAAAAAAAAAAAACGAAACTGTTAAGGTCTGTAAGGTCTGTAAGGTCTCAGTAACCCCAAAGTCCCTACTGCAAACGTTCACCAAACCTTCTTTTCTCTCATCTCTCTCTCTCTCTCCTCTCTCTCTCTCTCTCTCTCAGTAACCCAAATCCAACCTGTCGTTTCAACCAAACCTTCTCTTCTCGCTTCTCTCTCTTCTCTTCTCTCTTCTCTCTCAGTAAACCCAAATTCCTTCCTAACTGAAACGTTTCAACCAAAGAACCTCTTCTCTCTCTCGGTCTTCAATCATCTCCTTCTCTCTCCCTCTCTTCTCCTCTCTCCCTCAGTAAACCCCAAATTGTCCAACTGAAACGTTCAACCAAACCCTCTCTCTCTCCTCTCTCTCCGGTCTTCTCAGTAACTCCAAATTCCTACTGAGCGTTCAAAATCAAACCTCTCTCAGTAACCCAAATTCCTACTGAAACGCTTCAATTAACCCTCTTCTCTCCTCTCTCCTCTCTCTCTTCTCTCGTACGGTGGTCCAATTCCTGCTGGAAACGTTTCAACCAATTTCCAACCTGACTCCGTTCTCCTCCTCTCTCTCTCTCCTCTCTCTCTCTCTCGTAACCGCCAAATTCCTAACTTGACCAACGTTCAACCAAAACCTCTTCTCTCTCTCTCTCCTCTACTCCGTCTCTCGTCTCTCTCCTCGCTCCCTCAGTAACCCAAACTTCCTACTGAAACACGTTTTCAAGCCAAACCTTCTCTCTTGCTCTCTCTGTCTCTCCTCTTCTCTCTCGTCTTCTCTCTCTCTCAGTGAACCCTAAAGTTCCTAATGAAACGTTCAACCAAACCTCTCTCTCTCCTCTCCTCTCTTCTCTCTCTCTCATCACTCTCTCTCTCTCGCTCAGTGAACACATTTCCAACTGAAACGTTCAACACCTCTCTCTTCTCGCTCTCTCTCTCTCAGTAACCCAAATTCCTAACTGAAACGTTTCAACCAAACCTCTCTCTCTCTCTCCTCTCTCTTCTCCTCATCGGTCTTCTCTCTCTCTTCTTGTCTCTCTCTCTCATTAACCCAAATCCTACTGGGGGGGGGGGGGACTTTCAACCAAAACCTTCCTCTCTCTCTCTTCTCTCTCTCCTCTCTCCTCCTCTTTCTTTGTTAATCCCCCTTCCTCTTCTTTTCCCTTCCATTCTCTTCTCTCTCTCTCAGTTCACCCAAATTCCTAACTGCTTTCTCCTCTCTCCTCTCTCCTTTCTCTCCTTCTCTCTTTCATCTCTCTCTCCGTTAACCCAAAATTCCAACTGAAACGTTCAACCAAAACCTCCTTCCTCTCTCCTCTCTCTCTCTCTCAGTAACCCAAATTTCCTACTGAAAACGGTTCAACCAAACCTCTCTGTCTCTCTCTCCTCTCTCTCTCCTCTCCTCCTCTCTCTCCTTCTCTCTCTCTCTCTCAGTAAACCCCAAAATTCCTACTGAAAACTTTCAACCAAAACCTCTCTCCTCTCTCTCCCTCCTCTCTTCTCTAATCTCTCCTTCTTTTCTTTCTTTTCTCTTTCTCTCCTCTCTCTCTCTCTCTCCAGTAACCCAAAAATTCCTTCTGGAATGTCAACCAAACCTCTCTCTCTCTCTCTCTGCTCTCTCTCTCTCTCTCTCTCTCTCTCTCTCTCTCTCAGTAACCCAAATTCCAATTGAAACGTTCAACCAACCTCTCTCTCTCTCTCTCTCTCAGTAACCCAAATTCCAACTGAAACGTTCAAACAACCTCTCTCTCTCTCTCTCTCTCTCTCTCTCTCTCTCTCTCTCTTTCTCTCTCTCGTAGTAGCCATCTTGCTTGATGAGACGTTCCCGCGTGAAATCAGATTAATCAACAGATATCACAAGTTTAACATACGACTAGAATTTGAGAAATATCTAGAAGTGTTCGTGAACTATCGGTGATAAGGAATTAGTGTGAAAATAGTAGGATAAAGCGTCTTCTAAGTAGTTTATCAAGTGTATACTGTAAATCAGAACAAGATGGCAGTAAGTTCCAACTGCGGAAGAGATGGCGTAATTTAGCGTGTTTAGCAGATTCGCAATACGATGAGGTAGCAGGAAGGGAACTGGCATTTCTCATCTATGAAATCAGCAACAGTCCTAACCAAAAAGATACAAAAGCATTCATAGATATATTAGAAGGATATAATCCTTCAAACTGGAAAAAATCTAATGAAAACATCTTGAAAATAATTGAAGAAGTTCCAAATAAAATCCAAGTGGTCAAGAGACTCATAAAGAAAATATACATAACCAACATATTCCGACAAAGAAAATGAATAAGGTGAATCTTGTGAATCCTAATTGACGCATTAGGAAAAAGAAAAAATTGCCAAAAGGCATGCAAATAAACTGGTAACTGTTTGGTAACGGTTGTTGGTTAATAGCATAGTCAATCCACAAAAACCTAATCAGAAAATGTGCTGCATGCAACATTCCGACCCATCCACAGTGTGCTGAGGTAATACAAGATATGAGAAAAGATACAAGAATTTTTTGTTCAACATGTCTATCATGGATAGACAATGTTATTAAATCAAGATTGAATGTACAAATAGTTGAGGATGAAGAAGAAGAAGAGGAAGAGGAAGAAGAAGAAGAAGAAGAAGAAGAAGAAGAAGAAGAGGAAAACGGAAGAGCAGTAAACAAAAATGAAATGACAGAAAAAAAATAAGGAAAACAAAGAACAAGATAAAAGTATGGATGCAGAGATACTCATTGATACTATATAGGCAATAAAGCAGCATACCTACGAAGAAATAAATTTACGATATGGCAACAGAAAATCAAATCCCGAAGAGGCTCTACCCAGAGAATCTACACAATGACGGGAAAGAGGAAAAAATAGATAAGAAAGACAAAATCTGCAACCTTTTGAAAAGAGGGAATTGCAGATTTGGAGAAAGATGTTACTACAAACATCCTAAAGGTATGTCACAACTATGAAATATATGGTAAATGTGCTACCTAGATGGATATGAGGATGATTGCAGAGATCTGCATCCAAAAATATGCAAAAACCTAAAAAGAAGAAAAGGATGTAAGTTCGACAAAAAAATGCAAATGTATGCACCCTGTAGCCATGAATCATAATCAAATAAATAACCAACCAAGTAATAAAATCCAAAATAAGAAAGAAACAAATAAAGAGAGAAATCAAGAATATCAGGTAAAAGAGAAAAGCAAACCACCAATGATATGCAGAGATGTCAGCAAAAAATTTTCAATGCATCAGCTCCAAAATTCTACTCAAGGGATAATAACTGTATTTATTATGCAAGAGGATATTGCAGAAGACCCCCCCCCCCTGTGAAAAAGGAAAATTGCAGATTCAGACACAAAATGAATAATTATGATGAAGGAAGATCAAATAATTATGGAAAAGTTGGATTTTTTAATGCCAGAATTTCTTAAATGAAAAAAAAGAACACATACCAGAACAGGAAAGAGACATGGGAAAATCCTTATTACTACCAATATTAAATGAAGGAGAAAACACGCAAAACCATCATAGTGATGAATGCGCAGGGTTTAGTTACGAGTAACTCAAAAAGAAAAAATAGAGTACTTAGAAGAATTAACCCAAATTGTTGGGAAAAGAAAATAGATATAATGAATATAAGTGAAAAACCTGGTATTTTTCCCAAAAGAGCGGGGGGACTGGGAATGATGATCAAATAAAACAGGGTTCCAAACTTATAGATCAGATAGAAAAAATAGGAATCAAGGGGAACCGCAATATATGGGAAAGACAAAAAACAAGGAAAAATATATGAGAAATATAGTAACTCAGAATGTGAAAACTAATAGCGGTAGAATTTGAATCTGAAAAATTAATGAACATAGTAATATATAGACCTCCTAATACTAAAGAGTTTGACTTAATAATTGAAAAAAAATTGGATGATATATGTAGAAATCACAAGGACTGGACTATTCTCCTATCTGGTGACTTCAACTTTCCTTTCGTAGAATGGAAAGAACGAATAGGAGATTGTGGATGTACTTTATACATATAAAAAGAGAGTAAATAGTAGTGCAGAAAATAAGAGGCAATTCGAAAAGCTATTAGATATGCTACTAGAATACAACATTCAACAAATAAATCACCTGCCAACAAGAAAGGAAAATACTTTAGACCTAGTATTTGTGAACGAGGTGAATTATGTTAAAGAAATAATAGTTTTATAATGCGGAGTATTTCAGACCATAATGTCATAGAATTAACAGTTCATTCCAAAGCAAGTGAAAACAGAGATAAGCAAAGAAATGAAAAAGTGGGAAGGATATGGAAAATACAACTTCTACAGTAAAAAATATAAATGGTCAGAAATAAATGAAGAATTAACAAAAGATTGGGATAACATTTCGTAAAGCGATGACATAAGGGTTAAATATGGTGATATTATATAAAATATTAGAGAAAATAGTGGATAAATATATACCGAAGAAGAAAAGTAAACATCATTCATGCATACCAAGAGACAGAAGGATCTTGTTCCAGAAAATCAGAAAGTGGAAAAAAAGGTCTTGCAAAAGAAAAAATAAAAAAAATGCATGGAAAGTTATAGAAACTAAAAGGTAAGATAGAAAATGCAGAACAGATTATACAACAAAAGAAAATGAAAAACGGGAATTGGAAGGGAAAAAACCCTATTAAATATCAAGCAAAACCCCAAACTATTATACTCATATGCGAAGAAGATGAATAAAGAAGAATAGAAATAGGCCCTCTGAGAATTGAAGGGAGATTAACGAATGAAAAAAAGGAAATTTGCAACATACTGGCAGAACGATATAAGAGAGAATTCACCCCTAGAATAGATAATGAAAGATAATGATATAGAAGTAAGGGACGAAAATAGTGAATATTTAGCTGACATAGAAATTAATGAAGCTGATATTGAGGGCAATTAATGAAATTAAAAAATGGAGCTGCTGCAGGGCCTGATGGAATCCCTGCTATTCTGTTAAAGAAAGTAGTTCATTCTATCGCAAAGCCACTTGTAATATTATTAAGACAAAGTGTAGATACAGGCAAGATTTATGATGAGCACAAAATTAGCATATCACCCCTACTTTCAAAAGTGGATCAAGACTTGAGGCAAGTAATTATAGGCCTGTGAGTCTAACATCACATATTATGAAAGTGTATGAAAGGGTAATGAAGAAAAATATTATGAAACATTTAATAAAAAATAATTTGTTTAATATAGGACAACACGGTTTTCGTACCCGTGGAAAAAGTACACAAACCCAACTGTTAGTCCACCGTGAGTACATTATTCAAAAATATGAAAAAGCGGAAATGAAACAGATGTGGTTTATCTAGACTTTGCAAAAAGCTTTTGACAAAGTAGACCATAATATATTAGCAAAGAAAATTAGAAAACACAAATATCGTAGATAAAATAGGAAGATGGTTAAAAGAATTTTTACACACGAAAACAGATAGTTATTGCAAACGATGAGAAATCGGATGAAACCAAGGTAATATCCGGTGTGCCACAAGGGTACGGTTAGCTGCAATACTGTTTGTTATATGATTGAAGACATAGACAGTAATGTTAAGGATTCGGTAGTGAGTAGTTTCGCTGATGACACAAGAATAAGTAGAGAAATTGCTTTGTGATGAAGATAGGAACGCTCCATACAAAGAGACCTTAACAAAGTATATGATTGGGCAGAGGAAAATAGGATGGTATTTAACTCTGATAAATTTGAATCAATAAATTATGGAGACAGAGAAGGAAAGCTATATGCATATAGGGGACCTAATAATGAGACAATCACAAATAAGGAAGCAATTAAAGACCTTGGTGTGATGATGAATAGGAAACATGTTATGCAATGATCAAATAGCAATTCTTTTGGCAAAACTTAAAGCAAAAATGGGAATGTTGTTACGGCACTTCAAAACAAGAAAAGCTGAACACATGATTATGCTTTATAAAACATATGTTCGTAGTCCACTTGAATATTGCAATATGATATGGTACCCACACTATCAAAAGGATTTATTGCACAAATAGAGAGTGTACAAAGGTCCTTACAGCTAGAATAGAAGAAGTTAAGGACCTGACTACTGGGAAAGACTACAATCATTAAAATTATATAGTCTAGAAAGGAGAGAGAACGCTACATGATAATTCAGGCATGGAAACAGATAGAAGGAATAACAGAAAAGTATCAGGAACTAAAAATATCAGAAAGAGCAAGCAGAGGTAGATTAATAGTGCCCAAAACAATACCAGGAAAAATAAGGAAAGCACACAGGACATTAATCCACTACGCACCAGCATCGATAATGCAGCGTCTATTCAATGCGTTGCCAGCTCATCTGAGGAATATATCAGGAGTGAGCGTAGATGTGTTTAAGAATAAGCTCGACAAATATCTAAACTGCATCCCAGACCATCCAAGATTGGAAGATGCAAAAATATACCGGAAGATGTACTAGCAACTCTCTGGTAGACATTAGAGGTGCCTTACACTGAGGGACCTGGGCAACCCGAACGAACTGTAAGGTCTGTAAGGTAAGGTCTCTCTCTCTCTCTCTCGCTCTCTCTCTCTCTCTCTCTCTAGTTCCAGAAGTTAGCAGAAGAATTATGCTAAGTAACCGAACTAGTAACTCTCTCTCTCTCTCTCTCTCTCTCTCTCTCTCTCTCTAGTTCCAGAAGTTAGCAGAAGAATTATGCTAAGTAACCGAACTAGTAACTCTCTCTCTCTCTCTCTCTCTCTCTCTCTCTCTCTCTCTCTCTCTCTCTCTCTCACCCGTCTTCCATCATGAGTTTTAAAAAGGCAGACTTCTCGAAGTCACGTTCTCCAGTATTCGGAAGATTTATGGTATTTCTTTTCCTGGAATAAATTACAGCTCTCTCTCTCTCTCTCTCTCTCTCTCTCTCTCTCTCTCTCTCTCTCTCTCTCTCTCTCTCTCTCTCTCAGCCAACTAATGAATTTTCGTTTTTGAATTTCCGTGGGGCCTGATGAGGGAATTTCGTGTTTCGTTTATTTTTTTTTTTCTATTTACGTTCTTTTAAATGTGTATGTGGGATGTTTGTATGTGCGCATGCGTGATTGTGTCAAAGTGCACTGGCGTTCGTGTGAACACATTACATTGATTTTTGTTTATATTTCCCTCTTCAGTTTCAGTTTCGCTTATGTTTATGGGAGTTTAATTATAATATATATATATATATATATATATATATGTATATATATATAAATTTATATATTCTATAACATTGTACATATGCATGTTACGTACATGCGTATGTATCAACGAATCTTATAGTGAATACCGTGCAATCGAAATTACATCCAAGAAATATGATCACCACGTTTTTAACACGAGAATGAAAGAAAATGATAAAAAATTGTTATATAATCCACTCACTTTATATAGCAAGAAAAAAATGTATTACGCAGGCGAAAGCTAGGAAACGACATAATACCTCTTGTATGTACGGCTTTCAAAAACTCATTTAAATGCTACGGGGAGGAGGAGGAGGAGGAGGAGAGAGACGTGTTTTCAGAAACGAGGGGAAGGTTGTGGGAGGAGGAAGGAAGGAAGGAAGGAAGGAAGGGGTGTGGCAGGGCAAGGGAGAGAGAGAGAGCGAAAGATAGAGAGAGAAAGGCTTCCTTCTTAGTAAGGGAAGAGCACGGAGGGAACGGCATATATAACTGGGACGAGTTTGAGAACCAGTAAACGGTTCTTGCGAAAGACGGGGATTGTAAAACTGCTGCTGACTGACTCCCTAACTGATTCACTGACTGCTGTTTTTAATTTTTCCTGCTGCTGCTATTGCTGCTGCTGCTGCTGCCTGCTGACTCTCTCCTCGCGGAGCAACCAGACTTAAAGATGTGCTTACAACTGGTATTACCCATTCTCAGGCAATTGCCAGTGATCAGCGAGGAGAGAGAGAGAGAGAGAGAAAGAGAGAGAGAGAGAGAGAGAGAGGGGGGGGGGGGGGGGGGGTTGGTTGAACGTTTCAGTTGGAATTTGGGGTTACTGGGAGAGAGAGAGAGAGAGAGACCTACCTTACAGACCTTACAGTTCGTTCGGGTTGCCCCAGGTCCTCAGTGTAAGGCACCTCTAATGTCTACCAGAGAGTTGCTAGTACATCTTCCGGTATATTTGCATCTTCCAATTTTCTTGGATGGTCTGGGATGCAGTTTAGATATTTGTCGAGCTTATTCTTAAACACATCTACGCTCACTCCTGATATATTCCTCAGATGAGCTGGCAACGCATTGAATATGACGCTGCATTATCGAGCTGGGTGCGTAGTGGATTAATGTCCTGTGTGCTTTCCTTATTTTTCCTGGTATTGTTTTGGGCACTATTAATCTACCTCTGCTTGCTCTTTCTGATATTTTTAGTTCCATGATATTTCTGTTATTCCTTCTATCTGTTTCCATGCCTGAATCATGTAGCGTTCTCTTCTCCTTTCTAGACTATATAATTTCAATGATTGTAGTCTTTCCCAGTAGTCAAGGTCCATAACTTCTTCTATTCTAGCTGTAAAGGACCTTTGTACACTCTCTATTTGTGCAATATCCTTTTGATAGTGTGGGTAGCATATCATATTGCAATATTCAAGTGGACTACGAACATTTGTTTTATAAAGCATAATCATGTGTTCAGCTTTCTTGTTTTGAAGTGCCGTAACAATTCACATTTTTGCTTTACATTTTGCCAAAAGAATTGCTATTTGATCATTGCATAACATGTTCCTATTCATCATCACACCAAGGTCTTTAACTGCTTCCTTATTTGTGATTGTCTCATTATTAGGTCCCCTATATGCATATAGCTTTCCTTCTCTGTCTCCATAATTTATTGATTCAAATTTATCAGAGTTAAATACCATCCTATTTTCCTCTGCCCAATCATATACTTTAAGGTCTCTTTGTAGAGCGTTCCTATCTCATCACAAGTAATTTCTCTACTTATTCTTGTGTCATCAGCGAAACTACTCACTACGAATCCTTAACATTACTGTCTATGTCTTCAATCATAATAACAAACAGTATTGCAGCTAACACCGTACCTTGTGGCACACCGGATATTACCTTGGTTTCATCCGATTTCTCATCGTTTGCAATAACTATCTGTTTTCTGTTGTGTAAAAATTCTTTTAACCATCTTCCTATTTTATCTACGATATTGTGTTTTCTAATTTTCTTTGCTAATATATTATGGTCTACTTGTCAAAAGCTTTTGCAAAGTCTACATAAACCACATCTGTTCATTTCCGCTTTTGTTCATATTTTGAATATGTTCTCATGGGTGGACTAACAGTTGGGTTTGTGTACTTTTTCCGGGTACGAAACCGTGTTGTCCTATATTAAACAAATTATTTTTATTAATGTTTCATAATATTTTTCTTCATTACACTTTCATAATATGTGATGTTAGACTCACAGGCCTATAATTACTTGCCTCAAGTCTTGATCCACTTTTGAAAGTAGGGGTGTGATATATGCTAATTTGTGCTCATCATAAATCTTGCCTGTATCTACACTTTGTCTTAATAATATTGCAAGTGGCTTTGCGATAGAATGAACTACTTTCTTTAACAAAATAGCAGGGATTCCATCAGGCCCTGCAGCAGCTCCATTTTTAATTTCATTAATTGCCTGCACAAATATCAGCTTCATTATTTCTATGTCAGCTAAATATTCACTATTTTCGTCCCTTACTTCTATATCATTATCTTCATTATCTATTCTAGGGGTGAATTCTCTCTTATATCGTTCTGCCAGTATGTTGCAAATTTCCTTTTTTTTTCATTATTCGTAATCTCCCTTCAATTCTCAGAGGGCCTATTTCTATTCTTCTTTTATTCATCTTCTTCGCATATGAGTATAATAGTTTGGGGTTTTGCTTGATATTTAATAGGGTTTTTTCTTCCAATTCCCGTTTTTCATTTTCTTTTGATTGTTATAATCTTTTGTTCTGCATTTTCTATCTTACTTTTTAGTTCTATAACTTTCCATGCATTTTTTTCTTTTGCAAGACCTTTTTTCCACTTTCTGATTTTCTGGAACAAGATCCTTCTGTCTCTTGTATGCATGAATGATGTTTACTTTTCTTCTTCGGTATATATTATACCACTAGTTTTCTCTAATATTTTATATAATATCTCCGTATTTACCCTTATGTCATCGCTTACGAAAATGTTATCCCAATCTTTGTTTAATTCTTCATTTATTTCTGACCATTTTATATTTTTACTGTAGAAGTTGTATTTTCCATATCCTTCCCACTTTTTCATTTCTTGCTTATCTCTGTTTTCACTTGCTTGGAATGAAACTGTTTAATTCTATGACATTATGGTCTGAAATACTCGCATTATTAAACTATTATTTCGTTTCAACATAATTCACCTCGTTCACAAATACTAGGTCTAAAGTATTTTCCTTTCTTGTTGGCAGGTGATTTATTTGTTGATGTTGTATTCTAGTAGCATATACTAATAGCTTTTCGAATTGCCTCTTATCTTCTGCACTACTATTACTCTCTTTTTTATATGTATAAGTACATCCACAATCTCCTATTCGTTCTTTCCATTCTACGAAAGGAAAGTTGAAGTCACCAGATAGGAGAATAGTCCAGTCCTTGTGATTTCTACATATATCATCCAATTTTTCAATTATTAAGTCAAACTCTTTTTAGTATTAGGAGGTCTATATATTACTATGTTCATTAATTTTTGTTTCAGATTCAAATTCTACCCGCTATTAGTTCACATTCTTGAGTTACTATATTTCTATATATTCCTTGTTTTTTGTCTTTCCCATATATTGCGGTTCCCCCTTGATTCCTATTTTTTCTATCTGATCTATAAGTTTTGGAACCCTTTTATTTGATCATCATTCCCAGTCTCTTGGGAATACCAGGTTTCACTTATATTCATTATATCTATTTTCTTTTCAATTTGGGTTAGTTCTTCTAAGTACTCTATTTTTCTTTTTGAGTTACTCGTAACTAAACCCTGCGCATTCATCACTATGATGGTTTGCGTGTTTTCTCCTTCATTTAATATTGGTAGTAATAAGGATTTTCTCATGTCTATTTCCTGTTCTGGTATGTTGTTCTTTTTTTTCATTTCCAGAAATTCTGACAATAAAAAATCCAACTTTTCCATAATATTTGATCTTCCTTCATCATAATTATTCATTTTGTGTCTGAATCTGCAATTTTCTCCGTTCTGCAATATCCTCTTGCATAAATAAAACGTTATTATCCCTTGAGTAGAATTTTGGAGCGATGCATTGAAATTTTGCTGACATCTCTGCATATCTCATTGGTGGTTTGTTTTCTCTTTTACCTGATATTCTTGATTTCTCTCTTTATTGTTTCTTTCTTATTTTGGATTTTATTACTTGGTTGGTTATTTATTTGATTATGATTCATGGCTACAGGGTGCATATATTTGCATTTTTTGTCGAACTTACATCCTTTTCCTTCTTTTAGGTTTTTGCATATTTTTGGTGCATTTTGTCGAACTTACATCATTTTCCTTCTTTTAGGTTTGTGCAATATTTTGGATTGCAGATTCTCTGCAATCATCCCCATATCCATCTAGGGGTATGCACATTTACCATATATTTCATAGTTGTGACATACCTTAGAATTTGTTTGTAGTAACATCTTTCTCCAAATCTGCAATTCCCTCTTTTCAAAAGGTTGCAGATTTTGTCTTTCTTGTCTATTTTTCCTCTTTCCCGTCATTGTGTAGATCTGGGTAGAGCCTCTTCGGGATTTGCTTTTCTGTTGCCATATCGTAATTTATTTCTTCGTAGGTATGCTGCTTTATTGCCTCATATGTAGTATCAATGAGTATCTCTGCATCCATACTTTTATCTTGTTCTTTGTTTTCCTTATTTTTTCTGTCATTTCATTTGTTTACTTCTCTTCCGTTTTGCCTTCTCTTCTTCTTCTTCTTCTTTCTTCTTCTTCTTCTTCTCTTCTTCTTCTTCCTTCTTCTTTTCATCCTCAACTATTTGGTACATTCAATCTTGATTTAATAACATTGTCTATCCATGATAGACATGTTGAACAAAAAAATCTTGTATCTTTTTCTTATATCTTGTATTACCTCAGCACACTGTGGATGGGTCGGAATGTTGCATGCAGCACATTTTCTGATTAGGTTTTGTGGATTGACTATGCTATACAAACCTTACACAGTTTGCATGCTTTTGGCATTCTTTTTCCTAATGCGTCAATTAGTATATTCACAAGATTCACCTTTTTGTTATTCATTTTGCTTTGTCGGAAATAGTTGGTTTATGTATATTTTCTTTATGAGTCTCTTGACCACTTGGATTTTATTTGGAACTTCTTCAATTATTTTCAAGATGTTTTCATTAGATTTTTTCCAGTTTGAAGGATTATATCCTTCTAATATATCTATGAATGCTTTTGTATCTTTTTGGTTAGGACTGTTGCTGATTTCATAGATGAGAAATGCCAGTTCCCTTCCTGCTACCTCATCGTATTGCGAATCTGCTAAACACGCTAAATTACGCCATCTCTTCCCGCAGTTGGAACTTACTGCCATCTTGTTCTGATTTACAGTATTAACTAACTTAGAAGACGCTTTATCCTACTATTTTCACACTAATCTTATCACCGATAGTTCACGAACACTTCTAGATATTTCTCAAATTCTAGTCGTATGTTAAACTTCGTGATATCTGTTGATTAATCTGATTTTCACGCGGGAAAACGTGGGAAATCTCACCAAGCAAGATGGCTACTACGAGAGAGAGTTACTAGTTCGGTTACTTAGCATAATTCTTCTGCTAACTTCTGGAACGAGAGAGAGAGAGAGAGAGAGAGAGAGAGAGAGAGAGAGAGAGAGAGAGAGTTTGTTCATTTCCAAGAGCCTAACAAACAGATTCAAAGCGTCAACCTCTGTAGAGAGAGAGAGAGAGAGAGAGAGAGAGAGAGAGAGAGAGAGAGAGAGAGAGAGAGAGGTGATCCCACGAACACTCTTCCTATATAGTATATAGCGAGGCCGTTGTTCCTCTTACCAACAGAAGCTAAAATGCCGTGACTTACGCTTGCTACTCTTTTTATGCCCCATTTATCTCCAACGTTTTCATTACTGAAGTATTAAGGGGGAAAAGCGAGCTGTTTATTTCAAGGGATTTGGCGCAAGTGCCTTTGGGGTCTGATGTTAATGACAAATGAGAATGACCCTTATTTTCTGCCTTCTTCAGTCTTGGAAATGACTCCATTTTCAATCTTCTAGTCTTGAAAGTTACGCCAGATTCAATCTTCTAGTCTTTGGCCTTGAAAATGACTTATTATTTCACTTCTTTAGCCTTGGAAATGACTCATTCTCAATCTTATAGTCTTTAAATAACTCATTTTCAATCTTATAGTCTTAAAAAGGACTCATTTTCAATATCATATTCTTGAAAATGACTCATTTCCAACCTTCTAGTCTTGAAATGAATAATTTTGTTAATGACAAATGAATATGATGCTTATTTTCTACCTTCTTCAGTCTTGGAAATGACTCCATTTTCAATCTTCTAGTCTTGAAAGTTACGGCAGATTCAATCTTCTAGTCTTTGGCCTTGAAAATGACTTATTATTTCACTTCTTCAGTCTTGGAAATGACTCATTTTCGATCTCCTATTCTTGAAAATGACTCATTTTCAATCTTATAGTCTTGAAAAGGACTCATTCTCAATATCATATTCTTGAAAATGACTCATTTCCAATCTTCTAGTCTTAAAAATGACTCATTTTCAATTTCATATTCTTAGAAATGACTCATTTTTAATTTCATACCCTTAGAAATCACTCATTTTCAATTTTATAGTTTTGAAAATGAATCCTTTTCCATTTTATATTCTTGAAAATGCCTCCATACTCCCTCATTTCTGTCTAGGATTCTACGCCAATGTGCCCCTTCTCCAATCTTGCAGAAGGAGTCCCCTGAAGGACTTCCTCCCTCCCGATCCTTTTAAATGCGCAACATATGCGCATGTTACCTGGATCATAATCACGCAAACTTCAGTCCATGTGGCCCATGTGGTAAGTCTCATTGGGCGTCCTAACTTTGGGAATTACCACAATCACAAAAAAAATCTTTTAAACATTTGATTCCCAACTGGAATTCCGAACTCGACGGGTCATTGGAAATACAGGGAAAGGTCTCTCTCTCTCTCTCTCTCTCTCTCTCTCTCTCTCTCTCTTCTCTCTCTCTCTCTCTATCATTTCAAGTTTTCCTTTGTCGAATTAGTAATTGAAATGAGTTCTGGGTGAGTCGGGCCAATCAGGAAATTTGTAGCTCTTCCAAAATCTCGAGAGAAATAACTTCCTTTTCCTGGAACGTTTTCAATGTGAGAAAGTTTGGAATTTATGAATTTTGGGCTGTATGAGAGAGAGAGAGGAGAGAGAGAGAGAGAGAGAGAGAGAGAGAGAGAGAGAGAGAGAGCTTAGGCCCTCACATTACGCCGGAAAGTGGGACGCAAACCCTTTCCATCGACGAAATTAGCCCGTCGAAGCCTTTCATCAATGCCCTTTTTCCCGCGTAGGGTGGGGGGGGGTGGGGGGGGAGGGGGAGGGGGCAAAGGGGCGGTGGAAGGGAAGGGGGGGGGGGGGGGGGGGGGGGGGGGGGTTGGGGGGGGGGGGTGGGGGTCAAGGCGTCGTCGGAAAGTATAACGATTAAAGAACGTCACTTTCGACTTTCTCCTCAAATCAAAGGAAAATTTGAGAGGCTCATTTGCATAAGGAGCGAGACAAGTAAGTCCCTTTGGATTTCGACGAAGGCGGGCGGCGTCCACCGCCTTGTGCCAGGTCTTCCCTAGGTCTCCTGGAAGGAAAGGGGGGAGGGGGAGAAGGGGGTGTTAATCCATACCTCTATAGACCCCCTTTAAAGGATGATTTGCATTTTATTAAAAGGGATATGGAGCCAAAGTTAATATGACGCTCCTGTCATCTCATAACGAAGGGAAAACAAAATGATCTCACCTTGTTCGATTTCCAGGCTAGAGAGGAACTTTTAGGACGAATCCCACGAGGGATGTCTGGAGACCTTACCTTACCTTACAGTTCGTTCGGGTTGCCCCAGGGTCCCTCAGTGTGAGGCGCCCTCTAATGTCTACCAGAGAGTTGCTAGTACATCTTCCGGTATATTTTGCATCTTCCAATCTTGGATGGTCTGGATGCAGTTTAGATATTTGTCGAGCTTATTCTTACATCTACGCTCACTCCTGATATATTCCTCAGATGAGCTGGCAACGCATTGAATAGACGCTGCATTATCGATGCTGGTGCGTAGTGGATTAATGTCCTGTGTGCTTTCCTTATTTTTCCGGTATAGTTTTGGGCAACTATTAGAATCTACCTCTGCTTGCTCATTTCTGATATTTTTAGTTCCATGATATTTTCTGTTATTCCTTCTATCTGTTTCCATGCCCTGAATTATCATGTAGGCGTCTCTTCCCTCCTTTCTAGGGGGGACTATATAATTTTAAGGGGATTGGTTTAGTCTTTCCCCAGTAGTCTAGGTCCTTAACTTCTTCTATTCTAGCTGTAAAGGACCTTTGTACACTCTCTATTTGTGCAATATCCTTTTGATAGTGTGGGTACCATATCATATTTGCAATATTCAAGTGGACTACGAACATATGTTTTTGTAAACAAAAAGCATAAATCATGTGTTCAGCTTTTCTTGTTTTGAAGTGCCGTAAAACAACATTCCCAATTTTTGCCTTTACATTTTGCCAACAGAATTGCTATTTTGATCATTGCATAACATGTTCCTATTCATCATCACACCAAGGTCTTTAACTGCTTCTTCTTATTTGTGATTGTCAAGTCATTATTAGGTCCCCTATATGCATATAGCTTTCCTTCTCTGTCTCCATAATTTATTGATTCAAATTTATCAGAGTTAAATACCATCCTATTTACCTCTGCCCAATCATATACTTTGTTAAGGTCTCTTTGTAGAGCGTTCCTATCTTCATTCACAAGTAATTTCTCTACTTATTCTTGTGTCATCAGCGAAACTACTCACACCTACCGAATCCTTAACATTGTACTGTTGGGGCTATGTCTTCAATCATATAAACAAAAAAACAATATTGCAGGCTAGCACCGTACCTTGTGGCACACCGGATATTACCTTGGTTTCATCCGATTTCTCATCGTTTGCAATAACTATCTGTTTTCTGTTGTGTAAAAATTCTTTTAACCATCTTCCTACTTTATCTACGATATTGTGTTTTTTTCTAATTTCTTTGTTGCTAATATATTATGGTCTACTTTGTCAAAGCTTTTGCAAAGTCTAGATAAACCACATCTGTTTCATTTCCGCTTTTCATATTTTTGAATATGTTCTCACGGTGGACTAACAGTTGGGTTTGTGTACTTTTTCCGGGTACGAAACCGTGTTGTCCTATATAAACAAATTATTTTTTTTTATTAAATGTTTCATAATATTTTTCTTCATTACCCTTTCATACACTTTCATAATATGTGATGTTAGACTCACAGGCCTATAATCACTTGCCTCTAGTCTTGATCCACTTTTGAAAGTAGGGGTGATATATGCTAATTTGTGCTCATCATAAATCTTGCCTGTATCTACACTTTGTCTTAATAATATTGCAAGTGGCTTTGCGATAGAATGAACTACTTTCTTTAACAAAGAAAAATAGCAGGGACTCCATCCGGCCCTGCAGCAGCTCCATTTTTAATTTCATTAATTGCCTGCACAATATCAGCTTCATTAATTTTCTATGTCAGCTAAATATTTTCACTATTTTTTCTTCCCTTTACCTTCTATATCATTATCTTCATTATCTATTCTAGGGGTGTGAATTCTCTCTTATATCGTTGTTTCTGCCAGTATGTTGCAAATTTCCTTTTTTTTTTTTTTTTCATTCGTTAATCTCCCTTCCTTTTCAATTCTCAGAGGGCCTATTTTCTTTGATTCTTCTTTTATTCATCTTCTTCGCATATGAGTATAATAGTTTGGGGTTTTGCTTGATATTTAATAGGGTGTTTTCAAGGGTTTTTAGTTTTTTTCGTTTTTTCATTTTCTTTTGATTGGTATAATCTTTTGTTCTGCATTTTCTATCTTTTTACTTTTAGTTCTATAACTTTCCATGCATTTTTTTTTCTTTTTTGCAAGAAAGAAACCTTTTTTCCACTTTCTGATTTTCTGGAACAAGATCCTTCTGTCTCTTGGTATGCATGAATGATGTTTACTTTTCTTCTTCGGTATATATTTTTCCACTATTTTCTCCAATATTTTTATATAATATCTCCGTATTTACCCTTATGTCATCACTTACGAAAATGTTATCCCAATCTTTGTTTAATTCTTCATTAATTTCTGACCATTTTATATTTTTTACTGTAGAAGTTGTATTTTTCCATATCCTTCCCACTTTTTCATTTCTTGCTTATCTCTATTTTCACTGCTTTGGAATGAAACTGTTAATTCTATGACATTATGGTCTGAAAAATACTTCGCATTATAAAAAAACTATTATTTCTTTAACATAATTCATCTCGTTCACAAATACTAGGTCTAAAGTATTTTCCTTTCTTGTTGGCAGGTGATTTATTTGTTGAATGTTGTATTCTAGTAGCATATCTAATAGCTTTTCAAATTGCCTCTTATCTTCTGCACTACTATTACTCTCTTTTTTATATGTATAAAGTACAACCACAATCTCCTATTCGTTCTTTTCCATTCTACGAAAGGAAAGTTGAAGTCACAGATAGGAGAATAGTCCCAGTCCTTGTGATTTAATACATATATCATCCAATTTTTCAATTATTAAGTCAAACTCTTTTAGTATTAGGAGGTCTATATATTACTATGTTCATCAATTTTTCAGATTCAAATTCTACCGCTATTAGTTCACATTCTGAGTTACTATATTTCTCATATATTTTTCCTTGTTTTTGTCTTTCCCATATATTGCGGTTCCCCCTTGATTCCTATTTTTTCTATCTGATCTATAGTTTTGGAAACCCTTTTATTTTGATCATCATTCCCAGTCTCTTGGGAATACCAGGGTTTTCACTTATATTCATTATATCTATTTTCTTTTCATTTTGGGTTAGTTCTTCTAAGTACTCTATTTTTCTTTTTGAGTTACTCGTAACTAAACCCTGCGCATTCATCACTATGATTGTTTGCGTGTTTTCTCCTTCATTTAATAATGGTAGTAATAAGGATTTTCCCATGTCTCTTTCCTGTTCTGGTATGTTGTTCTTTTTTTCATTTCCAGAAATTCTGACATTAAAAAATCCAACTTTTCCATAATATTTGATCTTCCTTCATCATAATTATTCATTTTGTGTCTGAATCTGCAATTTTCCTCCTGTCTGCAATATCCTCTTGCATAATAAATCAGTTATTATCTCTTGAGTAGAATTGTCGGAGCTGATGCTTTGAAATTTTTTGCTGACACCCGTCTGCATAATCTCATTATGGTTGGTTTGCTTTTCTCTTTTACCTGATATTCTTGATTTTCTCTCTTTATTTGTTTCTTTCTTCTTATTTTGGATTTTATTACTTGGTTGGTTATTTATTTGATTATGATTCATGGCTACAGGGTGCATTATATTGCTGATTTTTGTCGAACTTACATCCTTTTCCTTCTTTTAGGTTTTTACATATTTTTGGATGCAGATCTCTGCAATCATCCCCATATCCATCTAAGTATGCACTTTACCATATATTTTCATAGTTTTGACATATCTTAGGATGTTTGTAGTAACTCTTTCTCCAAAATCTGCAATTCCCTCTTTTCAAAAGGTTGCAGATTTTGTCTTTCTTGTCTATTTTTTCCTCTTTCCCGTCATTGTGTAGATCTGGGTAGAGCCTCTTCGGGATTTGCTTTTCTGTTGTCATATCGTAATTTTTATTCTTCGTAGGTATGCTGCTTTATTGCCTCATTAGTTAGTATCAATGAGTATCTCTGCATCCATACTTTTATCTTGTTCTTTGTTTTCCTTATTTTTTTCTGTCATTTCATTTTTGTTTGTTTACTTTCTCTTCCGTTTCCTCTTCTTCTTTTTCTTCTTCTTCTTCCTCTTCCTCTTCTTCTTCATCCTCAACTATTTGTACATTTCAATCTTGATTTAATAACATTGTCTATCCATGATAGACATGTTGAAACCCCCCCCCCAAAAAATTCTTATCTTTTCTCAAATCTTGTATTACCTCAGCACACTGTGGATGGGTCGGAATGTTGCATGCAGCAACCATTTTCTGATTAGGTTTTTGTGGAGGGGTGACTATGCTATACCAAACCCTTACACATTTGCATCCAGCTTTTGGCATTCTTTTTCCTAATGCATCAATTAGGATATTCACAAGATTCACCTTATTCATTTTCTTTGTCGGAATATGTTGGTTTATGTATATTTTCTTTACGAGTCTCTTGACCACTTGGATTTTATTTGGAACTTCTTCAATTATTTTCAAGATGTTTTCATTAGATTTGTTCCAGTTTGAAGGATTATATCCTTCTAATATATCTATGAATGCTTTTGTATCTTTTTGGTTAGGACTGTGCTGATTTCATAGATGAGAAATGCCGTTCCCTTCCTGCTACCTCATCGTAGTTGCGAATCTGCTAAACACGCCAAATTACGCCAACCTCTTCCCGCAGTTGGAACTTACTGCCATCCTTGTTCTGATTTATAGTATTACACTTGATAAACTAACTTAGAAGACGCTTATCCTACTATTGTCACACTAATCTTATCACCGATAGTTCACGAACACTTCTAGATATTTTCTCAAATTCTAGTCGTATGTTAAACTTGTGATATCTGTTGATTAATCTGACTTCACGCGGGTACGTCTCACCAAGCAAGATGGCTACTACGAGAGAGAGAGAGAGAGAGAGAGAGAGAGAGAGAGGAGAGAGAGAAGAGAGAGAGAGAGAGAGAGAGAGGCTTATTTCGTAAGCAATGAAACTCGAGGAAAATAAACTTAAGAAAAGAAACATATACTTTTCTGTCTGCTGAAATAAATCCGGATTTAGCAAACAAATTAGCTTTAGCAACGCCCATCTATATTCAATGATATTTTCTTCTTCACTGAACAGGTCTCCAAATCCTGTAGACAAAAGACTTATACTCTCACTATTAGCGCGTTAAATGCCCTAATTTCACCATATTCACCAAATGCACCAATTTAATAAACAAAATTCACTCTAACCAACCCAGTTAACATCAGACCACCCGATCCAATTCTGTTTAATGTTGTTTATCCCTACCATTTAGAAACGAAAATATACCTGGCCGCACTTGACACAGGTAAAACTAATTTGCGAGACTGTTTACAAACACTCTGCCCAAAAAAGAAGCATCAGTGACGATAGGAAAATGTCAACATAATAATAATTGAAAGGACTCTCTCTCTCTCTCTCTCTCTCTCTCTCTCTCTCTCTCTCTCTCTCTCTCTCTCTCTCTCTCTCTCGGTTACCAACACAACATGAGTCGGCTTTGAAGATCTTGTGAACAAACAGTAAAGGGAAATCGCTGGATATCTAGATTCGACTGACGTGATAATCGCAGCGAGTAATGAAATCACAGGAAAAAACAATTAAGTGCTTTGTAAGGGAATAACATTTATAAACGATTCAAATACGAAACTACACGCAAAAAGATTTTCGGGGATAAATACTGTTTATGTTAAAAAGTAAATACTATGTAAAAAATAACTACTAAGTTTGCTATGAATACCATGTATTATATATAATATATTATTATATATATATATATATAGTATATATATATATATATATATTATATATATATATATATATATATATATATTATATAATCAAGACTTTGGCCTTCTCTTACTGATTATGTGTCCGCAAATAACAAATAGATGTACTGCTAAAAACATACTTGTTTTGTCTGAATTCGTCTAAACACATAAAGGAAATTAAATTAACGTGACCATAAATATATATACTATTTATAGAACCTTAGATTTCGAAAATAGAAGTCTGGTAACATATAGAACTCCACATGGGATAATAATCTCTCTCTCTCTCTCTCTTGCAAGTGACATTACCTTCTTATATTTCATTTTTTACAATCTGTTACATCATTTTTACCTTTGTTTTCACGACAACATCACTTTCATCTTTGAATTCATAACATCCATCTGCCTGGCTTTCATTTCATTGCGTCGCTTCGCTTTCATCTCGCTCTCTCTCCATAGTTTTTCACAGTTTCGCCACTTTCATATCCCTTCTATACATAAAACGCATCTCCCCCTTCCTCACTTTCATAAAAAAGCATCGTCCTCTCACCCCTTTGCCTCACTCTCGTGTCTTTTTCTACTCCGAATGCGTCACTATACTCTCTCTAGAGTACTTAGAAGAACTAACCCAAACTAAAAGAAAAGAAAATAGATATAATGAATATAAGTGAAACCTGGTATTCCCAAGAGACTGGGAATGATGATCAAATAAAAGGGTTCCAAACTTATAGATCAGATAGAAAAAATAGGAATCAAGGGGGAACCGCAATATATGGGAAAGACAAAAAACAAGGAAAAATATATGAGAAATATAGTAACTCAGAATGTGAACTAATAGCGGTAGAATTTAAATCTGAAAAATTAAATGAACATAGTAATATATAGACCTCCTAATACTAAAGAGTTTGACTTAATAATTGAAAAATTGGATGATATATGTAGTAGAAATCACAAGGACGGACTATTCTCCTATCTGGTGACTTCAACTTTCCTTTCGTAGAATGGAAAGAAACGAATAGGAGACTGTGGTTGTACTTATACATATAAAAAAGAGAGTAATAGTAGTGCAGAAGATAAGAGGCAATTTGAAAAGCTATTAGATATGCTACTAGAATACAACATTCAACAAATAAATCACCTGCCAACAAGAAAGGAAAATACTTTAGACCTAGTATTTGTGAACGAGATGAATTATGTTAAAGAAATAATAGTTTATAATGCGAGTATTTAAAATTATATAGTCTAGAAAGGAGAAAGAGAACGCTACATGATAATTCAGGCATGGAAACAGATAGAAGGAATAGCAGAAAATATCATGGAACTAAAAAAATATCAGAAAGAGCAAGCAGAGGTAGATTAATAGTGCCCAAAACTATACCAGGAAAAATAAGGAAAGCACACAGGAACATTAATCCACTACGCACCAGCATCGATAATGCAGCGTCTATTCAATGCGTTGCCAGCTCATCTGAGGAATATATCAGGAGTGAGCGTAGATGTGTTTAAGAATAAGCTCGACAAATATCTAAACTGCATCCCAGACCATCCAAGATTGAAGATGCAAAATATACCGGAAGATGTACTAGCAACTCTCTGGTAGACATTAGAGGCGCCTCACACTGAGGGACCTGGGGGGGCAACCCGAACGAACTGTAAGGTCTGTAAGGTAAGGTAAGGTCTCTCTCTCTCTCTCTCTCTCTCTCTCTCTCTCTCTCTCTTTCATCTCGCCAGGCAAAGGAGAAAATGAAATATTTTCCCTCCCATAATGGCATAATTAATCAAAAGCAACGGACTTCTCTCATTGAATTCGGCTGATGAGCATAATGAGGTGATGACGTGTGGCCCACGGGGTAGAGAAATTTTCATTTTCGGTCTTTCCTCAACCTCCTCCTCCTCCTCTTAGTCTTCTTCCTCCTTCTCCTCCTCCTCCTCCTCCTCCTCTCAGTCTTCTTCCTCCCTTCCTTCCTTCCTTCCTGCCTTCCTCCTTTTGTCATTTCACTAATTACACATTTCGCGGGCCGGCATCAGAGGTCACCTTCGTGAAGACATTGCTTCTGTCAGGCCAGGTGAAATGATTCATTGTTTTTAAAAGCAGTCCTGATGAGGTTTTGAGAGATAATGTATATAATAAATATATACAACATATATGTGTATATATACATATATATATATTATATATATATATATGATATATATATATATATATATATATATAGATATTTATATATATATATAATATATATATATATATATATATCTATATATTATCTATATATATATATATATATATATAATATTAACCTTTCGGTTCTCTTCTCAACGAATCTCGCGCTGTAGGAATTGCTAACCTAATGTTCTTCTGTACACCCTAGTTTCGACCCATTACAGTCGACTCACTACCATATACTAAGGTAAGACAATTTTACTGTGGGTAAAGGCACAGATAGTGAAATCAGATGGATGGATACTGCCTGAAGCGTTCATTCACTCTCTCTGGAAGTAGAACACCCGCCCCCAAAAATTAGAAAAAAAAACAAAAATTAGAAAAAAAAAAAATGCATTTAAATAAGAACTCAACCAGGCAATCAATTTCAATCGCACAATATTCTTCCATTTTGAGAACGAAAAAAACCTTACCTTTTTCATAAAAAAGTAAATAAATAATAAAATGAATAAATAAAATTTGTATTTATTGGTTTCTAAAGGTTAATTTAAAACATGATCTCAGGTAATGATTTGAAACCAAACAAAAAACATATTTTCCACATCTTGCAAACCTGAATGTTTTTCTAATCATTTCTACCCAAGAAATAAGTCCTAATTTAATAATCAAAGGACATTCCTCTCCTAGAATATATACAAGACAAACACAATACATTCAAAGGT
>NC_087221.1:43223716-43266216 GCF_015104395.2 Macrobrachium nipponense
TGGTCTCTCTTTATGAAAGATAATTGGAAAGACGACCACGTCACAAATCATGACTTTCCCCAGAAACATGACGACATACAATACATGACCAGTTTATGACGCAAAACTCCAATTCTCCTCGTGATTCATTTGGGAGCAAAACCTCAAAAGACGTACAACGCTTTTTATCCGTTACACACAATGAACATCGCCTTAACTCGACGTGAGAGCGAGACCCAGAACAGCCCACTAGCATAATCAAAACGAGGGAGAGACTCGTTCAGCGAAACAGAAACCTTTAAATCGACGAATTGAATAGCCTTCACGAAGCTCCGAACTTATACTCGAGTGTAAGTTTAATCTTGAAATGCGACAGACGAAGCCATTGTTGGTTAACAGGCTTTCAGACGAGACCATTACCTTACCTTACAGACCTTACATCTTGTTCGGGTTGCCCCAGGTTCCCTCAGTGGGTTTTGAGGCACCTCTAATGTCTACCAGAGAGTTGCTAGTACATCTTCCGGTATATTTTGCATCTTCCAATCTTGGATGGTCTGGGATGCAGTTTAGATATTTGTCGAGCTTATTCTTAAACACATCTACGCTCACTCCGCTGATATATTCCTCAGATGAGCTGGCAACGCATTGAATAGACGCTGCATTATCGATGCTGGTGCGTAGTGGATTAATGTTTCTGTGCTTTCCTTAGTTTTTCCTGGTATAGTTTGGCCCTATTAATCTACCTCTGCTTGCTCTTTCTGATATTTTTAGTTCCATGATATTTTCTGCTATTCCTTCTATCTGTTTCCATGCCTGAATTATCATGTAGCGTTCTCTTCTCCTTTCTAGACTATATAATTTTAAGAATTGTAGTCTTTCCCAGTAGTCAAGGTCTTTAACTTCTTCTATTCTAGCTGTAAAGGACCTTTGTACACTCTCTATTTGTGCAATATCCTTTTGATAGTGTGGGTACCATATCATATTGCAATATTCAAGTGACTACGACAACATATGCTTTATAAAGCATAATCATGTGTTCAGCTTTTCTTGTTTTGAAGTGCCGTAACAACTCATTCCCATTTTTTGCTTTACATTGTTGCCAACAGAGTTGCTATTTGATCATTGCATAACATGTTCCCCTATTCATCATCACACCAAGGTCTTTAACTGCTTCCTTATTTGTGATTGTCCTCATTATTATGTCCCTATATGCCATATAGCTTTCTTTCTCTGTCTCCATAATTAATTGATTCAAATTTATCAGAGTTAAATACCATCCTATTTACCTCTGCCCAATCATATACTTTGTTAAGGTCTCTTTGTAGAGCGTTCCTATCTTCATCACAAGTAATTTCTCTACTTATTCTTGTGTCATCTGCGAAACTACTCACTACCGAATCCTTAACATTACTGTCTATGTCTTCAATCATAATAACAAACAGTATTGCAGCTAACACCGTACCTTGCGGCACACCGGATATTACCTTTGGCTTCATCCGATTTCTCGTCGTTTTGCAATAACTATCTGTTTTTCTGTTGTGTAAAAATTCTTTTAACCATCTTCCTACTTTATCCACGATATTGTGTTTTCTAATTTTCTTGCGCTAATATATTATGGTCTACTTTATCAAAAGCTTTTGCAAAGTCTAAATAAACCACATCTGTTTCATTTCCGCTTTTCATATTTTTGAATATGTTCTCATGGTGGACTAACAGTTGGGTTTGTGTACTTTTTCCGGGTACGAAAGAGAGAGAGAGAGAGCGGAGACAGGAGAGAGAGAGAGAGAGAGAGAGAGAGAGAGGAGGGGAAGGAGAGGAGAGAGAGAGCTGCTGAAATGGTTGAATTGGGGGACGAATTTAGCCAGGTGCGTTCAAGTCTAATAATAACATACAATGGGGTTATGTTTGTACGCTGGTCACTACTTGACGTGCAAGTTCAAGGATAACATACTCTGAGATAATACTTGTATAATGGTTTTTACTTGACGTTTATTTCCAAAGACAACAGGGACTCAGGTAATGTTTGTATATTGGCCTCTACCTGTCGTTTAGGGTCAAGGAAACCATGAATTTCAGATACTGGTTTCTACCTGGCGTTTATGTCAACAATAATGCTTGTATATTGGTTTCTAAAGGTTAATTAAAACATGATCCCAGGTAATGATTGAAACATATTTCCACATCTTGCAAACCTGAATGTTTTCTTAATCATTTCTACCCAAGAAATAAGTCCTAATTTAATATTCAAAGGACATTCCTCTCCTCGAATATATACAAGACAACACAATACATTCAAAGGTGCAACTCAAACGTTAAAATTCCAAGGACAATTTTTTAAAATGAAAGCATAACATAACCATAATGCAACAGGCTAAACTCCTGCAGCAGTAGACCGCTGACAGCAATGCTGTCATCATTAGGCATTAAGAGTGTACCCCGGGAGACCGAAATTTCGTCAGGCTCTCTGCAAACTCCATTTCATCAAGGACGCACCGTCCACCCCAGCCCTGGCCACCGGTATTAACCGACCCCTCCCCCCCCTCCCTACGCAACACGCACAAATACCTTGAATTCCAGCTACTTAATTTCTATGCTGCTTTTTGTGTTATTCAGGTATTGAGTTATATAATCGTTTTGTAAGGCTTTTATTTTAAAAAGCACATTTAGAGTTATACAATTGTTTCCTAAGCACGTTACTGATGAAATGAACCTCAAAATAATGTCTGAACTGTTAAACGTTTCAACGAAACGTTTTTCAAGTCTGAATTATCATAGGTTTCAATGACAGGTTTTTGAAGTTTGAATTCCCATAGGATTTAATCAAGTATTTCTCAAGTCTGAACTGTTTAACGTTATAACTGAATGTTTTTCGAGTCTGAACTGTTAAACGTTCTAATTAAATGTTTTTCAAGTCTGAACTGTTAAACGTTCTAATTAAATGTTTTTCAAGTCTGAAGAAACTTGTAAACGTTAAACTCATTAAATGTTTTTCGAGTCTGAACTGTTAAACGTTCTAATTAAATGTTTTTCAAGTCTGAACTGTTAAACGTTCTAATGAAATGTTTTTCAAGTCTGAACTGTTAAACGTTCTAATGAAATGTTTTTCAAGTCTGAGTTGTCATAGAGTTCAATACGTTTTTCAAGCTTGAATCCGAATATCTAACGTTTTAATGAAATGTTCTTAACAGAGACATGAGCTCAATTCGAACCTTAATAACAACTTTATGAAGGAAGAAAAATCAATGAAAAAATTCCTGGTTAATATTTCATGAAGGAACGAAAACAGGTTGGCCTTGAGAGATCACACTCCCATCATGGAAAGCTAATGAAAACAAGCTTTATGAAAAAAAAAATGGCCCAGTCCCCCATTAAGATGGTAATTTGGGAAGTGAAGGGAAAACATGCCTACGTTATTATTATTATTATTATTATTATTATTATTATTATTATTATTATTATTATTATTTCAAGGTGTACAGCAATTCTTCAATGCAATCCTCCAAGTATATAAATTTATAAAGCGAGCTTTTCCATAACGGATTGGAGAGAAGATTTGACTCATATATATATATATATATATATATATATATAATATATATATATATATAGATATATATATATACATATATATTATATAATTATGTATATATATATATATATAATATATATATATATATATATATATATATATATATATATCTCTTAGTCTCAGAAAACAATATAACACGGCACATTCATAGCAGACACAAAAAAGATCGGACCAAGCAAAATAAATAAATAAATAAATAAACAGAAAAAACTAGGCATAATTTCACATAACAACTGAACCATCTCGTAATGTAATGTAATTACGAAGCAAAAATCCCTCCCCTAAAGATGACGTCATTTCCGTCAACATACGTAGCGTCAATAACGAACGTTGCAGAGCAGACAAGTATTTGTTTCTGCCCCCTTTTTGAAAGCGTCAATACACACCAGAGCTCCCCAGATAAAAGGCCTATTTCTATCCACAGCACAAACAATTTTCTCCTTTGTTTGTTTTCCCGTCAAATGGGCACAAGAGACATGATTCTCCCCCCCACCCCTTTGTGTCTACAACTCCAATACTCGCCGGTCTCTCTCTCTCTCTCTCTCTCTCTCTCTGTTTAAATTTCCATCTTGAAAACTAGTTTTTTTGTGTGTAAATAACAAAGTGCATCAATATTTTAAAATCTAATACCAAATATATATATTTTGAATCTACATATAAATCCACAACACTCAAATTATATTTATATATTTATATATATACATACATATATACATACATGCATGCATTCATACATACATTCATACTTACATTTGTATGTATACATAAATATATATATATATATATATATATATATATATATATATATATATATATATATATATATATATATATATATATATTCAATAAATCACGAAATAAATCGAAAACAATATTAGTCAACGTAAAAATTACTGCTTCAGTTATAATAATAATAATAATAATAATAATAATAATAATAATAATAATAATAATAATAATAATAATAATAAAAGGCAGCAGAAAGGCAAAATGCCCTCAATATTCCCAGCGACAACTCAAGAGCGTCGCTTTGCCGCGTTTGCAAATTCATCGATTATCGACAATATGCAAAATAACGCCGAGAGAGATCACACAAACAAGGGTGATGATGATGATGATGATGATATTGACGACGCGAAGAAGTGGCGGCTGTCATTGCGGGAATTGCGTGTGTGGGGGGTGAGTGGGGGGAGGGACCTTGGGGGCCTACAACAACATGAATAAGGGGAGTTACCGCAAATCGCGCGAGAATGTAACGAAGGTAATTTAACGTTATAGGTGAAAAGGAAGACGCGGAATACTGGGAATGCAATCATGGAAATAATGTTTATATCATAGTAAACACTGAAGATAACGTAAAACGGGAACATTCTCCATACAGCATAAAAATATAGAAATATATGGTATTAATGTCTAATTATCGTACAGAAATGTGCCAAAGATAATTCAATAGTAAAATTGAACAGAAAATGAATGAATACTTGAAATGCAATAACTGAAATAAACGTAAACAATTCTATAAATCTGAGTAAGTCAGGAACGTTATGAAAATGTATACAAATATCTAAATATGTTATCAATGTGTATATAGTCAAGATTGACTTGGAAATTGAAGCTTCCACAGAATATTACAGTGTTCATTTGAAAGCAATGACAGATAGCAGAGGGCAGTACAGAAAGGAGAGATCAGTTTTTATGAAGATATAAATTAACAAATTGAAAAGTAAATAGATATATTAGAGAAAATAGAGAAAATACATACTCGAAAAAAGAATGCATCGTACAGAAAAACATAAATCAACAAATTGATAAATAAATTGATGGAAGTACATCAAATGAATAATTGGAAAAAAGGGCACCGTACACCATGGTCACAACAGAGCTCCATTACACCGAAACCCCAAACTCCAAAACTTCCTGTCCCACCCACCCTAACCCCGCCCCCCATAACTTCCCAGTTCATTTTCGTGCCTCCAAAAGAAAAAAAAATCGAAGCGGTTCTTTACCAGTTTCGGCAGCAATGAGAGAGGGGGGATAATGCGGCCTCGTAATGAAGCAGATCGCTTTACCCCTAATTGCTTGCAAGATCAAGTTCCCTTCATTTTTTATCCGGGAGAGAGAGGACTAGAGCACCTGTTCACTGCCAGGGACTTTGGAGGAGGCTCTCTATTAAATATTTAGAGAGGCGGTAAAAGGTTTGGGTTATTCGTGGGTTGTACTGAATGGCTTAGATTTTTAAATATTGGACGAATTTACCTTTTATTTATTTCCGAGAGGAATAGGGTACCTTTTGATTTATATAGATTTATATGGATTTTTGGCATTTTGCCAAGCACTGGGGCAACTAAAACCACTCAGCGCTGAAACTGAAATTGACAGTGAAAGGTTTGAAAACCTCAAAGCAGTTGCACTATGAAACAATTGTTGGGAGAGGTTGGACAGAAGGTTGGTAGACAGAGAATATGAACGGAGGTACAGCAAAAGGAATGACAGTGGTAGCAGCTAGGGGCCGAAGGGAAGCTGCAGAGAAGCTTAAGTAATGCCTACATTACACCGAAGGAGGTGCACTAACGGCACTACCCCCTACGGAGGAATTCTTTATATGAAGAATTCTACACTAAGTATAGAAATTCATCGGTTAAGTGACGACTAAACAGAGGCCAACCAACGAATTCATAAGGTTTAGAGAGCGGAAACTGGCCTCCCTACTGGATAGCTTTAGTCTGTGTAAATGCAATCGTATGGGGTCAAGCTAATTTTAATTTTCTCTTAGAGGACAGACGACTAATGATCTCCTATGACCAAAAAAACATCCAAACACGGCCCCGTGGCGTGTTCCTTTGTCGTAAATGCCAGGAGTTTTCGACTACCAACGAGAGAGAGAGAGAGAGAGAGAGAGAGAGAGAGCACGTCACGCTCATCTGAGTGAGCGAATGAGGAAAACAAAAAGTTCCTGAATACGAGGAACATTATCGCAGCCACTGCAATGTCTAATGTCACTCGAACTGCGGAAACACTGCAAGCCAGGTCAAGGATATACAGAAACAAAAATTCTCTCTCTCTCTCTCTCTCTCTCTCTCTCTCTTTTTCACCCTCCCCCCACCTTGTCAGCCGAAATGTGACATGGAAACCAATTAGCGAGGGGTGGGCGCGTGATATGACGTTTTGGCAAGCATGTATGCGTGACAACATGCCCGGATTCGCAGTTGTAAATTCATAACTGTTGTGGTAAACGATTTACAGTTCTTTTCGTTAGAAACTTTACTGAAACGTTTATTCTCTTGATTTTCATGCGTATTCTTATACTGGTGTTGAGTGTATATGAATACAACCTTTTCTGTAACTTTTCTCATTCATCTACCTGAAGAGAGAGACAGCAGTCTCTGAAATTTAGTATTTTCTCTCTATATTTTGGCGTTTTTTCGTTTTTATGGGCTCCTTTTATTAGGTGTCTATATATATGTATATGTATATATATATATATATATATATATATATATATATATATATATATATATATATATATATCTATATATATATATATTATATATATAGATATATATATTCGAAGCTGCAGCAAACTATTTTAGCTATCACAATCCATTCTAAACTGATAAACTTTTCCTAATAAAAAATAATAGTGAATAAAAGTAAATCCCAATATACTGCTATGAAATACCACTAGAGATAAAACCTCGAACTGAATAAATAAATAAAAAAAAATTAGGATTTGACACCTTTAATCTTCCCCCAACCCCCCTCAACTATCTCTTTACCAGGTATATAAACAGTTAGCTCAGAACAACACGCGTTTGACCAACAAATCCTCAAATTGACGGATTCGTCGTTACGAGGAGGCATTTGAGAGAGAGAGAGAGAGAGAGACGGAGAGGAGGGGGGAGAGAGAGAGGGGAGGGACTTTGAGAGAGAGAGAGAGAGAGAGAGAGAGAGAGAGAGAGAGAGAGAGAGAGAGAAGGGGAAAGGGAACATCTTGTAAATCAAGATGTCTCCTGTCTTATTTATTTAAGCGATGTGTCGAAGGGGGAAGATCAGTGAATCTGCTATATCCTTCTTTGAGGATTTACTCTGGTATCTCTCAGTATCTCTCCTTCTGGAATCCTCGTTATCTCTCCTTCAGGAACCCTATTCTATGAGGACACGACTTGGTATCTCTCCTTCAGGAATACTTTTCTATGAGGATATGACTTGATATCTCTTTGTATCTCTCCTTCAGGAATCTCATTCTATTGGGATGTTACTTTGTGTCTCAGAATCTCTCCTTCAGGAATCCCATCTCTCGATATTTCTACTGCAGGAATCCTTTTCTTTGGCGCCCCGAAGGGATCGGGATGGGCAGGTCTCTTGAAATAGATCCGTGGCTATGATTTGATTCGTGAAATGGAGACAGCAGTGTCTTTTGTGTTTTTTGTCAAATGTCTTCCTATGATTGGAAGGAATTATTGGGCAATTATTAAATGTATTTTCCGCCAAGGATAAGGAATTCATCGGGATAATAATAATAATAATAATAATAATAATAATAATAATAATAATAATAATAATAATAATAATAATAATAATAATAATAATAATAATAATAATAATAATAATAATAATGCCCTGCACCTTTTGAATCAATTTCATATTGTCCCCCCAAATTTTTCTTTAAATCCTTTTTCTTCTTTTGCGTTAATATTAGAGAATATAATTGGCCAATGTTCATATTAGTCCACAGTGGGCTGTACTGAAATGAATTATAGCATGAGAAGTGAAATTATAATAAGTTGAATTGCTTAGTTGGTTGTAGTACCCTTACTCATATTTTCGTGTGTAATAATAAAGTCATTTTGTCTTTTCTCTCTATCTCTCTCTCTCTCTCTCTCTCTCTCTCTCTCTCTCTCTCTCTCTCTCTCTTTTCCGCCAAATTAAGGAATTCATCAGAATAATAATAATAATAATAATAATAATAATAATAATAATGATAATAATAATATAATAATACTAATAAATAATAATAATAATAATAATAATAATAAAATAATTAATAAATACCACCCAGTCGAATTGAAGGACCCTGTGATAGAGCAAAAAAAAAAAAAAAATAATAATAATAATAATAATAATAATTAATAATAACAACATGAAAAGTGAAATTATAAATATATTGAATTCCATAGTCGGTTTTAGTACTTTTAATTCGAGTGTAATAATAATGTAATACTCTCTCTCTCTCTCTCTCTCTCTCTCTCTCTCTCTCTCTCTCTTCTATCTCTCTCTTTTCCGCCAAATTAAGGAATTCATCAGAATAATAATAATAATAATAATAATAATAATAATAATAATAAGAAGGATAATAATTAAATAATATAATAATAATAAATTTAATAATATTATTATTATTAATTATAATAATAATAACATGAAAAGTGAAATTATAAATATATTGAATTCCATAGTCGGTTTTAGTACCTTTACTTCGTGTGTAATAATAATGTAATTCTCTCTCTCTCTCTCTCTCTCTCTCTCTCTCTCTCTCTCTCTCTCTCTCTCTCTCTCTGTCCTACGACGACGGCACGACGAAAATAACGCATTATATAGCCAGTATAATAACGCATACGACCGCGACCAACACTTTGGGAGATGGACGACACAAGGCCGTCGTTTATGATTGATGACGATTTCCATGATGGTAATCATGACATTTATCAGAGACATGACGACTTCGTTTGACGACATAAACGGCTTGAGGGAATAACCGAGCGTTTATCTCTCTCTCTCTCTTCTTTATAATTATTATGTTATTACCTGTTTATTTTCTGTTTAAATATACCAAGTATATTTATGAGTAGTAACGAGGATCAACTACAGGAAATATTCTTTCATTGAGAGAGAGAGAGAGAGAGAGAGAGAGAGAGAGAGAGATACTCTACTTATACATCACCTTGTTCACTGAACACGTAACAGCGTATCAGCAGCAATGACGGCAAAGGTGGAGTATGATCCATATTGGGCCGTCCCGAGTGTGAGTGAGTGAGAGAGAGAGAGCGAGAGGGAGTGAGTGAGTGCGTGTATGTGTAAGTGTGTTTGTGTTGCTCTATCCCGGTCGACCTTATCCCCTTTAATCCTCCCACAGCTCAGGTAGGGTCCTGTGGCACCTGGTTAATTATTCACCAAACAGGTAGAGAAGCCCCACGACGCGAGAGTTTACTAAGGGGCCAACCAGCACAAGCTCCGATACAAGAGAGCAGCGACTAGGGGTCTGGGGGGGTTGTGGCCTTGGGGTTGCGGGGGAGGGGGGGGGGGGCGTTGGAAGAAGGGGCAGATGTAGTAGGAGGGGGTCACTGCAAATTTGGGCGTGGGCTAATGGAGGCATGAGAGAGGGATTCTGCTGGAAAAAGTAGTGATGCTTTTGTCATTAACTACCTCGTTTAATTTGACAAGAGCGTCCGGATTACTGTGGCAGGTAAGTGCTACGTATGTAATGCTCTCTCTCTCTCTCTCTCTCTCTCTCTCTCTCTAAAACGATTTAAACAATTGTTAAGCTCTATGATTACCGGAAAGATTAATTTCTATATTCCTCTCTCTCTCTCTCTCTCTTCTCACGGGCCACTTTCCATTCCTGTATATTCACACTAACTTCTGAAAAAAACGGTCAATTGTAGTAACTCCCTGCGTAATACTATCTCCCCACTCACTTACTCACTGACTCACTCACTGACTCACTGACTCACTGACTCACTCATTACCTCCGCTGAATCAGTCATATGCTGAGCCCTTCATTCACTATCCCAGATACATTTATCTCATTTCTACGTTCACTTAATCCTTCCAATACCGCTTACGTTGTGTCAGATCGATCATTCACGGTAAACTAATAATCTGGAATGCAATGCAGCTGTTGAAGGTCTCTCTCTCTCTCTCTCTCTCTCTCTCTCTCTCTCTCTCTCTCTCTCTCTCTCTCTCTTTCTATTTCTTGGTAGCTTGCTCTTACACCGTACTGGCAGATTTATTCGGGATAAAGAGTATTTGCAACCCCCCCCTTCTCTCTCTCTCTCTCTTCTCTCTCTCTCTCTCTCTCTCTCTCGTAGCAGGTCTACTGGGTTGCATTTTCAGAGTGACATTGCATTTTTACGAAGTTATTCTTTACTGCCAATTTAAAAATAAAACTTAAAGGGTTTAAAGTATAAAATTAGAGACTAATAATAATTTTCAAAACAATTGCACATCAGTTAAAACATTGCTCTGTAAAGACGCTGAATAAAAAGAACATCGAACTCGGAAAGCTGAATAAAATATTTTGTATAAAAACATGAATCAAAAATCAATTTCATTGAAGAAACTAAAGAGGAATAATATTTTCACTGGGAAACCAGAAAAAATGGTTTTCATTGAGTATTCCCGATTGATAAACTAAACAAAAATAATTGAAAATCTTTCAGAAAAAAAAAAAACCTTTCCATTGAGAAACTCGAATCCCTTCCCCTGAGGATCCTCGCCCAATTCGAATCGGCCCCCCCCCTCCCCCCACCACCCCCACCCTACTACTGTGCAGTTATGCATCGAGAATTCGGCCCAGCAGCGGTTCATGAGCGATTTCACCTCCATAATGCGTCTTCCAAAAGGGAAATATTGATTTTTTTTATTTTTTTTATCCTCTTGATTAATCTCCAAAGCCGTGGAGCTCAGACCCTCCCCTCTTGCTGTTTTCTTTTTTTTTTTTTAATCGTTCTCAATTCAAGCGAGGAAACGAACGGCCTGGTCCGTTTCCCAGGGAATCAAAAGGCGAGGATAAAAATTCAAGAAAAAAAAACATCGGAAAATAGAAAAATACGAAGGAAAACGGAGAACGTGAATAGCGAAATTGTAAACGCACCTGCCATGCAATCACTGAAATGCAAAACATAAACACGCCTTAGAAAAAAATAGAAATGCGCACACGCGCACCACAACTACACGAATATACAGAAGTAACAGCGCAGACGCAGATGGACGTTCGAGCACGCGCAAGATACACAGAAACGATAAGTGAAAAAACAATCATGTTAATAACAAGAGCTAAACAGGTACGGCCTTCGTATGTGGGCCATTAAAGCCCCAAATGTACATACTTCGACGCCAGAAACCGCTACTGGGGACGAAAGTCTTCTAAAACGCATAAAAACGAGCTTTTTACGCATCTCTCCGCGTTTACCTCAATGGCAGCAAAGCTTCATTCGTGAAAATGACTTTCCCGGGAGATATTCTGTTTTGGAGATATTCCCTTCGGGAGATATTCTCTTCGGGAGATAATCTCTTCGGGAGATAATCTCTTCGGGAGATAATCTTTTTGGGAAGTATTCACTTCGGGAGAAATTCTCTTTGGGAAATGATCTCCAAGGTAATAATATTCTTGAGTGGACGAATCTTCTCAATTCGCTCATGGAGAGCGTTCCAGTGATACCGACGACAGAATGTGAGATGCGATCAATCAAGTATAATGAGAGATATTCATATGAATAAAACTGTAGGTTATGGTGGTTCTGTCTCACTATAAATCATTAAATGATTTCATCACTTACCGTACAAAATAAACGGTAAGTAATAAAAGTACTTAATTAGATGAAATATATTTCACACACAAAAAAAATCATGCATAAAAAAAAGAAAGATTATCTTTCGAATAAAACGTAGATTATAGCTCTTTTGACTCGCTGTAAATCATTAAATAACTTCCTTACTTACCGTACGAAAAACGATAAGTTAAAAAAAAAGTATTTAATTAGATGAAATATCTTTCCAAAATATCAAACAATCACGCGGAAAAAACCTGCTAATAAACCGTACAATATAGAATCTTTACATCACTGTAACTCATTACGAAAACCGATCGGTATAAATAATAAATAAATAAAAAAGCCTAAATAAAAAAAAAACACTGATAAACCGTATAATATAGAATCTTTAAATCACTGTAAACTCATAACGAACACCGACCGGTAAAAAATAAATAAATAAATAAATAAAACAAATAAATAAAAAGCCTAAATAAAAAGTAAATCAAATTAACTCAAATTACCATAAATAAATAAATAAATAAATAAATAAAGAAATAAAGGAATAAATAAAAAGCCTAAATAAAAAGTAAATCAAATAAACTCAAATGACCATAAATAAATAAATAAATAAATAAAAAAATAAAAAAAGCCTAAATAACAAATAAATCAAATTAAGTCAAATGACCATAAATAAATAAATAAATAAATAAATAAATAAATAAATAAATAAATAAAGCCTAAATAAAAAGTAAATCAAATAAACTCAAATTACCGTAAATAAATAAATAAATAAAAAAAGCCTAAATAAAAAATAAATCAAATTAACTCAAATGACCATAAATAAATAAATAAATAAATAAATAAAGCCTAAATAAAAAATAAATCAAATTAACTCAAATGACCTAAAATAAATAAATAAATGAATAAACAAACAAGCAAATAAATAAAAAGCCTAAGTAAAAAATATAAATCAAATTAACCAATATGACCACATGAGTCGCCAGCCAAGCCAATGAATTTTAAATAGCATAAATTTACGGGGCAGCGTTCACTCATTGCCAAATTCATCTCGCCGGACCACCTTAGCGAGAAAGGCTCCTTTATGCTGACCCATCATAAAATCGTTGATGTGACTTCTCCATCGGCGCCGGGCTATTCACGAGCCTCCCTACCCCTCCCCCCTATTTCGGAAAATACTTGACCGCCGTCAGTGAATCATAGGATGGTGGGGGGAGATTCGCTATATGTGAATTCGCCGTAAATTCTCGAAACGAATTACAATTCAGAGCGAGTGCCGCTAATGGGCGCTTCAATAGGCCTGGCATCATAGGAGCTGATGAGTTTTCAATTTGCTGTCCAAATGCTAATGCCAGATTAGCATAACCGAAACCATTAAAAACTCGATTTGTAATAAATTGTAGTGGTTGTGGGATAGGAAGACAGACTTGACCACATTGAAAGGATTTGATAATCAGGATTCACTTGTTGTGGGATATGAAGACAGAATTTGATAATCGTGATTCACTTCTCAGTTCATATATCTACTTTTGCTTTAATTTGTTAATATTGTTAGGATGTAGCAGAGATAAATTGGAAATTTGGTCGGTTGAACCTGGCAACTGAAGTAAAATTGAAATTTGGACTCACAAGACATTTTATTTTTATTTTGCACTTATAAATCCTACCCATTTTATTTTTTAGTGAGAAGCCCGATAATACTAACAAATAATGAAATGAGAGGGAAAGAAAGAAAAGAAAAATAAATTGTATTAAAACAACCTTATGAATATCTGTGACTACCAAAATTACTATAAGAAAAAAAATTAAACGAACACAAAACAGTGAAAACGAAACCAAATGCGTGAATGAGAGATGTTGCATACGTGAATGTTCTAGAGAGAGAGAGAGAGAGAGAGAGAGCGAATATACTGCATTAAAGCAAGCACTAATATTACCTGTGCCTAAGAGGAGTAGCGTAATTAACAAACGTCAACTTGGAACAAAAACACAAAATAATGAGAACGAGAGAGAGAGAGAGAGAGAGAGAGAGAGAGAGAGAGAGAGAGAGAGAGAGAGAGAGAGAGAATATACTACATTAAAGCAAGCACTAATATTACCTGTGCCTAAGAGGAGTAGCGTAATTAACAAACGTCAACTAGGAACAAAAACACAAAATAATGAGAGAGAGAGAGAGAGAGAGAGGGGACGAGAGAGACGATAAGAGAGATGAGGAGAGAGAAGAGAGAGGAATATACATGCATTAAAGCAAAGCACTAATATACCTGGGCCTACGAGGAGTAGTGTAAGTAACAAACGCGTCAAATGCAAAAAAAAAAAAAAAAAAAAACAAAAAAAAAAAAAAAAAAAAACGAAATAATGCAAACGAGACAAAGTGCAGTGAACGAAAGAGAGGAGAGAGAGAGAGAGAGAGAGCGAATATAATGCATTAAAGCAAGCACTAATATTACCTGTGCCTACGAGGAGTAGTGTAAGTAACAAACGCGTCAAATTGCAAAAAAAAAAAAAAAAAAAAAAAAAAAAAAAAAAAAAAAAAACGAAATAATGCAAACGAGACAAAGTGCGTGAACGAGAGAGAGAGAGAGAGAGAGAGAGAAAGAGAGAGAGAGAGAAAATCACCATATGAAAACTGCAAGCATTAAAATTCCCCGTGACTGCCCACCCACCCACCCACCCACCCACCCAAGTAGTAGTAGCACGGCAGAAATGCTACACGGGAAAGGAATGCGAGTTTCCCCCAGCTCCTCTCTCCCGAATCTATCAAGAGACCGCGGTTGCAATTTCACCTTTTGCCGGCCGAGTTTAAAAGGTTTAGGGAGGCGGAAACTCTGAAAAATGTCTCATAAACTGAAGTGGCAAGAAATCCCATTTCTCATTTCGCCTCCTCTCTCTCTCTCTCTTTCTCTCTCTCTTTCTCTCTCTCTCTGTCTGGAACCGAAGGTAGTGGACGGCAGATCTGATGGAAATATATTCTTTCGTGAATTCGGATTTAAATTCACGTGATATTCTGGATGAATTCGGAATAAAATTCACGTGGTATTCTGGATGAATTCGGAATAAAATTCACGTGGTATTATGGATGAATTCGGAGTAAAATTCACGTGGTATTCTGGATGAATTCGGAATAAAATTCACATGGTATCTTGAATTAATTCGGACTCACATTCACGCGGTATTCTTTCGTTAATTCGGATTTAAATTCACGTGATATTCTGGATGAATTCGGAATCAAATTCACGTGGTATTCTAAGCAAATTCTTATGAAATCAAGAATACTTTCTTTCATGGATTCGAAAAGAATACAATTCACGTGGTATTCTGGACGAAATCTTATGAAACCTTAAATATGAGAAACAGCCCAACCACTCTTGATTATAAGAAACAATACACCAATTTTCTATTTATAAAAAACTAGATACCTAAAGTTGCAACTAAGATGTAATGTTATTGTTAATGAAAAAATACACGCATAGACATCTCTAACCCTAAACATAAGAAGCAAGGAGCAATCTGACCTCCAGCGTACTCGGGACGCGTGCAAGATTATCCTCCTTATGCATAACTTGTAAACATTCCTTGCCTAACTTTTAATGTAAATTTAAAACGTGCCAAAATCTGAGTCATATAGATACTTGTTTCACCAACGAAAATTAGAATAAATACGCTATATTGTATTAGAAATTATTTTTCTGAACTGTTTAAAATGCTTATTTATCTATTTCTTTACATTTTCATTCTAATAAATAAATCATAAATATCCTATCCTAAAATTCCTGTATCATTAACTCAGCATGAAACACCTTTTTCAGACCATTTTAGGCTCTTCTATAAATCTTTCCTACAACTAAACAAAAAGAAGAAGAAGAACAACAACAACAAAGCAGTTTGTAAGCGACAATACATTCTATCTTGAATTGAGAGAAACAATACAACTGCATTCTTCCTTCCTCGATTCTTCATCAGGAAGAAAAGACGAGAAATCACGTTGAGTTATTGTGTTCATTGTATTACGAAAATTCCTATTGTACTTCTGGGAACATTCCTACGGGAATCCCAGTGGCCAATTCCCTCGAAGGAAAAATTCTGTTAAAAGTTGTCGCTGGGGGAACAATGGCCACATAATGAGTAAATAGAGAGAGATAAAGAGAGATAAGAAGAGAGAGACGGTTCGGCAAACATACCTTTCTTCCTGGCTTTTCACAACGAGAGATAAAAATTAAGATGAAAATCCTGGCGATTCTGCTCTCTCTCTCTCTCTCTCTCTCTCTCTCTCTCTCTCCTCTCTCACACACACACACACACATACACACAGTGTCTGTCAGTGTGTGAAGTGGTACAAACGAATAATCATTGTCTCTCTCTCTCTCTCTCTCTCTCTCTCTCTCTCTCTCACTGTCTGTCAGTATATGAAGTGGTATAGACGATTTATCATATTAGTCTCTCTCTCTCTCTCTCTCTCTCTCTCCTCTCTCTCTCTCTCTCTCAATGTCTGTCTGTGTATGAAGTGGTGTGGATGAGTTATTAGTCTCTTTCTGTCCATCCGTCTCTGTTTCTGTGATGTGGTACAAACAAGTAATCATTCTCTCTCTCTCTCTCTCTCTCTCTCTCTCTCTCTCTCTCTCTCTCACTTTCTTTCAGCTCCCAATCGACGGCTATTGTTCTCTACTGCGGCTCGCCTTTTTTCCCCTTCCTCTTTTGCCCTTTCCCTCTCTCGCTTTTGTTTCCAAAGTTGTGATGTTGATAAGACTCGGCTCTGCTGATTTCCGTTACGTTTTAAATGTCTCCCCTTTTCGTCAAACCTTCATTCTTAGTCTTGTTTTCCTTGTTCTTTACGTCTCCACTGAGCTCTGCGAGTCTATCTTCTATTCTAACATTCTATTTGCCTTATATATTCCACCTGGTATTCAGCATTTCTTTCTTCAGCTCACCAACATAGTATTCTGCATTGATTTTACAAGATGACCTCTAAATAGGATCATACAGATTATTATTATTATTATTATTATTATTATTATTATTATTATTATATTATTATTATTATTATTATTATTCAGAATATGGACAAAGCACATCAAAGGGGCCATTGACTTGAAATTCATGCTTCCAAAGAATATGGCGTTCATTTGAAATAAGCAACAGAATGTAAAAGTAGCGACAGAATGACGAGATCACTTATAATAGAAAAGACGAAATAGAGACGAGAATTACTATTCTATCTATCGCTGTGTTCTGTCTTGTCCACATTCCTCTTCAACCTTTTTTCAGAACTTCTTTAGAAACTCCGCAGCAAAAATGACTATCGCTTCGAAGCAATGGGCCTCCTTGTGTTCAAATTTTTCCCACGACACCCCGGCCATCCCTACAAAAAAATGAGAATAAAGAGACTGTTTGGATTTTCCTTTCCTAATCCACATTCGAGAACTTCTCCGTAGCTCTATCTTAATCCCTATCGCCAACGTTTCCTTAAAAAAAAAAAAAAAAAAAAAAGGAAAATGAAGGTTCTTCTTGTTCTTATGACGGTGGTTAACAGAAGGGTTATTTGCATATAAACGAAAGTGATTAATTCCGTTCGCTCTTTCTATTTTCGTTACTGAGGAGGAGGTTATTTTTGTGGGGAACAAAGACAATAGAGAGAGAGAGAGAGAGAGAGAGAGAGAGAACTATTGTCAGGCCCCAAGGATAAGAGCTTCTGGAACTAGCCTTCCCAAGGAAGAATACGTAATAATAATAATTTTAATAATAATATTAATAACAATAATGAGAGAGGAATATCTCACTTCCCCCAAGAAGCAGTAATACGCAAACCATCCATGAAAAAACAACAGTAAAACTCAATCGAATTAACAAAACAAGACAAAGAAATGAGACCGAGCACTTTCGCTCGCTCGCTAATGGAGGCCCGATAGTTTTTCCACAAGGCCTCTGCTTCTCAAAATTCGCTTTTACAAAGCGAGGAGTTTTACGAGAAGTTCTAATGGCGAACCACTTATGCCTCCTCTGAAATATCTGAAAGAAGATGTTTCACGACTGCAAACATCTCCAAACATTTTCATTTCGAGTGATACCTTTGTTTTTCGGTTTTTGTTTCATTTTTCGTCGTTTATTCTGTTTTTTTTTCTCTCCAAACATTTTCATTTCGTGTGATACCTTTGTTTTTCTGTTTTTCTGTTTCATTTTTCGTCGTTTATTCTGTTTTTTTTTTTTTTTAATGGATGTTCATCATATTCTTGCAGAGAATTATTCATTCGTTTTGCTATCAGTATTTTCTCTAGTTTATACGGAAATTACTTGAGACGAAAACCACGGAGAGAGAGAGAGAGAGAGAGAGATAGAGAGAGAGAGAGAGAGAGAGAGAGAGAGAGAGAGAGAGAGAGAGAGAGACTTCTTTCTCTCCCAGGGAAGGGAGGAGGTTTTAATCCACGTCTTCCCAATGTTTTATCTTCAGCTAAGCTCGATTTTATGTGTTTGCCGCAATGCCGTAGTATCATTTCGACTTCAGTCACTCAGTCAGTGGCCAGTCAGGCCAGTCAGTTGAGTCAGCCACTCAGTCAGGTCAGGTCAGTCAGTCAGTCACGGCAGGAAAATGGTAGGAAACCAACTCGCAATCCTTTATTTATTTTTTTTTTCTCTCTTTTTTCAGGGGACAGGAATCACCTGGTCATGCATGTCTCTCAGTAAGGTATTGTTGGCTTATTTTCATTATTATTTTTTTTTCTCTCCGCTGTCTTGTTTTGTTTATGTTTATTAACTTTTTCTGTTGAAGGAATGAATCATTCTTTGTCATTATGACAATCCTCAATGCTGGAATTACCTGGTCATTCTTTTTTCGTTAAGGTATTAAATTCTTAATTAAAGAAAGTACCTCATATATTATATATATATATATATATATATATATAATAATAATATATATATATATAATATATATTATAGTATATATATATATATATATATATATATATATATATATATATATATATATATAATACATATTAATAACTTAGATTAAGAGAGAACTTACTAACTTACTAAATGTCATCCAAATCTATATCAGAATGGAAATAAATGAATAAGATAGAATAAAACAATGAATAAATATGAAAAAATTAAACAAATTCAAAAATATACATGAACAACTCCACTCATCAAAAGTCACTACTATAAAACTAAAAAAAAAAAATCAACAAATAAAAAAGACGATTTCTTTCTTGGAACCAAAAGTTCAAACTTCGAACTTCTAACTCTCTTCCCTTCGGACAGAACTGAGATGGATATTGACTCTTCCTAGGACGAGCTTCTGGGGAAGAGGGCTGGTTGCAGGAGGAGGGGGTGGGGGGGGGGGGGGGGGGGGTTGGGCAAGGAAGATCATTCCGTCACCCCCACCCCACCTCACCTCACCCCCACCTTCCCTTCCGAGGAAGAGGGGACCATGTCCCGGAAAACAGTCTGTCAGTTCGAAAGATATGTTACAAGATTAAAAGTCTCTTTCCTTCGAAATCCAATCGCGTCTTCCAGGTTCTTCCAGGTATTTAGCTGGAAAGACTGGAAATGGGACGACCATTTTTTTTTATTCATTAAATCCGCTTTACACAAAGGAATCAGCGACTTACTCCCATTATACGGTATTTAATCGCCGATTCGGGAAGCTGGACGGATTGTAATTAGGGATGAACCAGAAACAAGGACGACATAGCGAATGGAGAGGACATTCCGGAAGTGACCAAATCTGGCCCCGGAAGTGACGTCACGCAGGGTACGCGACGACCCCATATTTTGAACTAGTTTTCTTTTTCCTCTTCTTCTTCTTTTTCTTCTTCTGCATTCGTTCGAAAGCACGGCACCTCTCTCTCTCTCTCCCTCTCTCTCTTCTCTCTCTCTCTCTCTCTCTCTTTCTTTCTCTCTCTTAATTTAATTGAAAAATTGGATGATATATGTAGAAATCAGAAGGACTGGACTATTCTCCTATCTGGTGACTTCAACTTTCCTTTCGTAGAATGGAAAGAACGAATAGGAGATTGTGGTTGTACTTATGCATATAAAAAAGAGAGTAATAGTAGTGCAGAAGATAAGAGGCAATTTGAAAAGCTATTAGATATGCTACTAGAATACAACATTCAACAAATAAATCACTGCCAACAAGAAAGGAAAAATACTTTAGAACCTAGTATTTGTGAACGAGATGAATTATGTTAAAGAAATAATAGTTTATAATGCGAGTATTTCAGACCATAATGTCATAGAATTAACAGTTCATTCCAAAGCAAGTGAAAATAGAGATAAGCAAGAAATGAAAAAAGTGGGAAGGATATGGAAAATACAACTTCTACAGTAAAATATAAAATGGTCAGAAATTTAATGAAGAATTAAACAAAGATTGGGATAACATTTTCGTAGTGATGACATAAGGGTAAATACGGAGATATTATATAAAATATTAGGAGAAAATAGTGGAAAAATATATACCGAAGAAGAAAAGTAAAACGTCAGTCATGCATACCCAAGAGACAGAAGGATCTTGTTCCAGAAAATCAGAAAGTCGAAAAAAGGTCTTGCAAAAGAAAAAATGCATGGAAAGTTATAGAACTAAAAAGTAAGATAGAAAATGCAGAACAAAAGATTATACAATCAAAAGAAAATGAAAACGGGACTTGGAAGAAAAAACCCTATTAAATATCAAGCAAAAACCCCCAAACTATTATACTCATATGGCGAAGAAGATGAATAAAAGAAGAATAGAAATAGGCCCTCTGAGAATTGAAGGGTTTTGAGATTAACGAATGAAAAAAATAAAATCTTGCAACATATTGGCAGAACGATATAAGAGAGAATTCACCCCTAGAATAGATAATGAAGATAATGATATAGAAGTAAGGGAAGAAAATAGTGAATATTTAGCTGACATAGAAATTAATGAAGCTGATATTGTGCAGGCAATTAATGAAATTAATGAGCTGATATTGTGCAGGAATTAATGAAATTAAAAGTGGAGCTGCTGCAGGGCCGGATGGAGTCCCTGCTATTTTGTTAAAGAAAGTAGTTCATTCTATCGCAAAGCCACTTGCATTATTAAGACAAAGTGTAGATACAGGCAAGATTTATGATGAGCACAAATTAGCATATATCACCCCTACTTTCAAAAGTGGATCAAGACTAGAGGCAAGTAATTATAGGCCTGTGAGTCTAACATCACATATTATGAAAGTGTATGAAAGGGTAATGAAGAAAATATTATGAAACATTGTAATAAAAAAATAATTTGTTCAATATAGGACAACACGGTCGTACCCCCGGAAAAAGTACACAAACCCAACTGTTAGTCCACGTGAGAACATATTCAAAAATATGAAAAGCGGAAATGAAACAGATGTGGTTTATCTAGACTTTGCAAAAGCTTTTGACAAAGTAGACCATAATATATTAGCAAAGAAAATTAGAAAACACAATATCGTAGATAAAGTAGGAAGATGGTTAAAAGAATTTTTACACAACAGAAAAACAGATAGTTATTGCAAACGATGAGAAATCGGAAGAAACCAAGGTAATATCCGGTGTGCCACAAGGTTACGGTGCTAGCTGCAATATTGTTTGTTATTATGATTGAAGACATAGACAGTAATGTTAAGGATTCGGTAGTGAGTAGTTTCGCTGATGACACAAGAATAAGTAGAGAAATTACTTGTGATGAAGATAGGAACGCTCTACAAAGAGACCTTAACAAAGTATATGATTGGGCAGAGGTAAATAGGATGGTATTTAACTCTGATAAATTTGAATCAATAAATTATGGAGACAGAAGAAGGAAAGCTATATGCATATAGGGGACCTAATAATGAGACAATCACAAATAAGGAAGCAGTTAAAGACCTTGGTGTGATGATGAATAGGAAACATGTTATGCAATGATCAAATAGCAATTCTGTTGGCAAAATGTAAAGCAAAAATGGAATGTTGTTACGGCACTTCAAAAACAAGAAAAGCTGAACACATGATTATGCTTTATAAAACATATGTTCGTAGTCCACTTGAATATTGCAATATGATATGGTACCCACACTATCAAAAGGATATTGCACAAATAGAGAGTGTACAAAGGTCCTTTACAGCTAGAATAGAAGAAGTTAAGGACCTAGACTACTGGGAAAGACTACAATCCTTAAATTATATAGTCTAGAAAGAGAAGAGAACGCTACATGATAATTCAGGCATGGAAACAGATAGAAGGAATAACAGAAAATATCATGGAACTAAAAATATCAGCAAGAGCAAGCAGAGGTAGATTAATAGTGCCCAAAACTATACCAGGAAAAATAAGGAAAGCACACAGACATTAATCCACTACGCACCAGCATCGATAATGCAGCGTCTATTCAATGCGTTGCCAGCTCATCTGAGGAATATATCAGGAGTGAGCGTAGATGTGTTTAAGAATAAGCTCGACAAATATCTAAACTGCATCCCAGACCATCCAAGATTGGAAGATGCAAAATATACCGGAAGATGTACTAGCAACTCTCTGGTAGACATTAGAGGCGCCTCACACTGAGGGACCTGGGCAACCCGAACGAATTGTAAGGTCTGTAAGGTAAGGTCTCTCTCTCTCCACTCCAACGCACAGCGCGAGGAAATGGTATGGCGTAAATTGAGAATATACAAGCCATTTGCCGCCGATTCGAAAATCCCTACGGGGCATTGGATGGGGAGGAGGAGGAGAGGAGGAGGAGGAGAGGAGGAGAGGAGGATGGAGGAGGAAGTCCCAAATAAAAACCTTTCGAAGTCACTACGCTTCTTTATGGCGCTGTTTATCTGACGATCGCATTGAATTGGTATTTCGACCTGCACGGGCAACACTTTAAATGGCGGATGATAATCCATTGCGTCGAGTCGAAACTACTAGCGCTTATCTATTATTAACCACACACCCCCCTAACCCACCCCCCCCCCCCCACCAGTAGAAAGAGAGAGAGAGAGAGAGAGAGAGTTTGAAGTGGTTGATGCGATGAAATTGAGAGCGTGGGGGTTGGGGGTGGGGGGAGGAGATTTTCTCACTTTGAACTGAATGATACGATGAAACTGAATGTGTGTATAGAGAGAGAGAGAGAGAGAGAGAGAGACGAGAGAGAGAGAGACGAAAGAAGCGTTACCTACAGACCTTACATGTTGTTCGGGTTGCCCCAGGTCCCTCAGTGTGTGGCACCTCTAATGTCTACCAGAGAGTTGCTAGTACATCTTCCGGTATATTTTGCATCTTCCAATCTTGGATGGTCTGGGATGCAGCTTATATATTTGTCAAGCTTATTCTTAAACACATCTACGCGCACTCTTGATATATTCCTCAAATGAGCTGGCAACGCATTGAATAGACGCTGCATTATCAATGCTGGTGCGTAGTGGATTAATGTCTTGTATGCTTTCCTTATTTTCCCTGGTATAGTTTTGGGCACTATTAATCTACCTCTGCTTGCCTCTTTCTGATATATTTTTAGCTCCATGATGTTTTTCAGGCAATTCCTTCTATCTGTTTCCATGCCTGAATTATCATGTAGCGTTCTCTTCTCCTTTCTAGACTATATAATTTTAAGGATTGTAGTCTTTTCCAGTAGTTAAGGTCCTTAACTTCTTCTATTCTAGCTGTAAAGTACCTTTGTACACTCTCTATTTGTGCAATATCCTTTTGATAGTGTGGGTACCATATCATATTGCAATATTCAAGTGTTCAGCTTTTCTTGTTTTGAAGTGCCGTAACAACATTCCCATTTTTGCTTTACATTTTGCCAATAGAATTGCTATTTGATCATTGCAAAACATGTTCCTATTCATCATCACACCAAGGTCTTTAACTGCTTCCTTATTTGTGATTGTCTCATTATTAGGTCCCCTATATGCATATAGCTTTCCTTCTCTGTCTCCATAATTTATTGATTCAAATTTATCAGAGTTAAATACCATCCTATTTATCTCTGCCCAATCATATACTTTGTTAAGGTCTCTTTGTAGCGCGTTCCTATCTTCATCACAAGTAATTTCTCTACTTATTCTTGTGTCATCGGCGAAACTACTCACTACCGAGTCCTTAACATTACTGTCTATGTCTGCAATCATAATAACAAACAGTAATGTAGCTAACACCGTACCTTGTGGCACACCGGATATTACCTTAGCTTCATCCGATTTCTCATCGTTTGCAATAACTATCTGTTTTCTGTTGTGTAAAAATTCTTTTAACCATCTTCCTACTTTATCCACTATATTATGTTTTCTAATTTTCTTCACTAATATATTATGGTCTACCTTGTCAAAAACTTTTGCAAAGTCTAGATAAACCACATCTGTTTCATTTCCGCTTTTCAGATTTCTGTATATGTTCTCACGGTGGACTAACAGTTGGGTTTATGTACTTTTTCCGGGTACGAAACCATGTTGTCCTATATTAAACAAATTATTTTTTATTAAATGTTTCATAATATTTTTCTTCATCACCCTCTCATACACTTTCATAACATGTGATGTTAGACTCACAGGCCTATAATTACTTGCCTCTAGTCTTGATCCACTTTTGAAAGTAGGGGTAATATATGCTAATTTGTGCTCATCATAAATCTTGCCTGTATCTACACTTTGTCTTAATAATATTGCAAGTGGCTTTGCGATAGAATGAACTACTTTCTTTAACAAAATAGCAGGTCACACCATCAGGCCCTGCGGCAGCTCCATTTTTAATTTCATTAATAGCCTGCACAATATCAGCTTCATTAATATCTATGTCTGCTAGATATTCACTATTTTCGTCCCTTACTTCTATATCATTATCTTCATTATCAATTTTAGGGGTGAATTCTCTCCTATGTCGTTCTGCCAATATGTTGCCTATTTCCTTTTTTTCATTCGTTAATCTCCCTTCAATTCTTAGAGGACCTATTTCTATTCTTCTTTTATTCCTCTTTTTGTCATAAGAGTATAATAGTTTGGGGTTTTGCTTGATATTTACTAGGGTTTTTTCTTCCAAGTCCCGTTTTTCATTTTCTTTTGATTGTATAATCTTTTGTTCTGCATTTTCTATCTTACTTTTTAGTTCTATAACTTTCCATGCATTTATTTCTTCTGAAAGACCTTTTTTCCACTTCCTGATTTTCTGGAACAAGATCCTTCTGTCTCTTGGTATGCATGACTGATGTTTACTTTTCTTCGGATATATTTATCCAGTATTTTCTCTAATATTTTATATAATATCTCCGTATTTAACCTTATATCATCACTTACGAAAATGTTATCCCAATCTTTGTTTAATTCTTCATTTATTTCTGACCTTTTATATTTTTACTGTAGAAGTTGTATTTTCCATATCCTTCCCACGTTTTCATTTCTTGCTCATCTCTGTTTTCACTTGCTTTGGAATGGACTGTTAATTCTATGACATTATGGTCTGAAATACTCGCATTATTTCTTTAACATAATTCACCTCGTTCACAAATACTAGGTCTAAAGTATTTTCCTTTCTTGTTGGCAGGTGATTTATTTGTTGAATGCTGTTTCTAGTAGCATATCTGATAGCTTTTCGAATTGCCTCTTATCTTCTGCACTACTATTGCTCTCTTTTTTATATGTATAAATACAACCACAATCTCCTATTCGTTCTTTCCAATCTACGAAAGGAAAGTTAAAGTCTCCGGATAGGAGAATAGTCCAGTCCTTGTGATTTCTAAATATATCATCCAATTTTTCTATTATTATGTCAAACTCTTTAGTATTAGGGGGTCTATATATTACTATGTTCATTAATTTTTCAGATTCAAATTCTACCGCTATTAGTTCACATTCTGAGTTACTATATTTCTCATATTTTTCCTTTTTTTGTCTTTCCCATATATTGCGGTTCCCCCTTGATTCTTATTTTTTCTCTCTGATCTATAAGTTTGGAATCCTTTTATTTGATCGTCATTTCCAGTCTCTTGGGAATACCAGGTTTCACTTATATTCATTATATCTATTTTCTTTTCAATTTGGGTTAGTTCTTCTAAGTACTCTATTTTTCTTTTTGAGTTACTCGTAACTAAACCTTGCGCATTCATCACTATGATGGTTTGCGTGTTTTCTCCTTCATTTAATTTGGGTAATAATAAGGATTTTCCCATGTCTCTTTCCTGTTCTGGTATGTTGTTCTTTTCTTCATTTCCAGAAATTCTGACATCAAAAAATCCAACTTTTCCATAATATTTGATCTTCCTTCATCATAATTATTCATTTTGTGTCTGAATCTGCAATTTTCTCCATATCTGCAATATCCTCTTGCATCATAAATACAGTTCTTATCTCTTGAGCTGTATCTTGGAGCTGATGCTTGGAAATATTTTGCTGACGCACCATATCGCAGTGATGGCTTGCTTTTTTCCTTCACCGGATATTCTTTGTTCCTCTCTTTATTTGTTTCTTTCTTATTTTAGATTTTATTATTTGACTGGGAATTTATTTGATTTTGATTCATGGCTACAGGGTGCATACATTTACATTTTTTGTTGAACTTACGTCCTTTTCCTTCTTTTAGGTTTTTGCATATTTTTGGATGAAGATCTCTGCAATCATCCCCATAGGTATGCACATTTACCATAGATTTCATAGTTGTGACATATCTTGGGATGTTTGTAGTAACATCCTTCTCCGAATCTGCAATTCCCTCTTTTCAAAAGGTTGCAGACTTTGTCTTCCTTGTCTATTTTTTCCTCTTTCCCATCAGTGTGTAGATCTGGGTAGAGCCTCTTCGGGATTTTCTTTTGTGTTGTCATGTCGTAATTTATTTCTTCGTATGTATGCTGCTTGATTGCCTCATATGTAGTATCAATGAGTATCTCTGCATCCATACTTTTATCTTGTTCTTTGTTTTCTTTATTTTTTTCTGTCATTTCAGTTTTGTTTACTTCTCTTCCATTTTCCTCTTCTTCTTCTTCCTCTTCCTCTTCTTCTTCATCCTCAACTATTTTTACATTCAGTCTTGATTTAATAACAATGTCTATCCATGACAGACATGTTGAGCAAAATATTCTAGTATCCTTTCTCATATCTTGCATTACTTCAGCACATTGAGGATGCGTCGTAATGTTGCATGCAGAACATTTTCTGATCAGGTTTTGTGGATTAACTATGCTATACCACACCTTACACAGTTTGCATGCTTTTGGCATTCTTTTTCCTATTGCATCAGTTAGGATATTCACAATGTTCACCTTATTCATTTTCTTTGTCGGAATATGTTGATTTATGAATATTTTCTTTATGAGTCTCTTGACCACTTAGATTTTATTTGGAACTTCTTCAATTACTTTCAAGATGTTTTCTGTTGATTTGTTCCAGTTTGAAGGATCATATCCTTCTAATATATCTATGAATGCTTTTGTATCTTTTTGGTTAGGGCTGTTGTTGATCTCATAGATGAGAAATGCTAGAGAGAGAGAGAGAGAGAGAGAGAGAGAGAGAGAGAGAGAGAGAGAGAGAGAGAGAGAGAGAGAGAGAGAGAGAGAGCCTAATAACAAACTTTTCGACTTTTTCACTTACCCAGAGGACCGGAATAAAGCAATTAGGCTGAGTACCAAGTACTATGCAAAGTTTCGTGCTAACACTGCACTTGATCTATGATATAAAGTTTTTTAATTATCTTTAATTAGTAATTTATTTTACAAGTTGCCCAAACTCTAAGCAATTTATATACTTTACTAGAAAAACAAATGTTCTATGGATTTTCAACTCGTTATTCATTTTTATTATCATTACTGAAAAATTTCTTGACTTCAGGAGAGGAATAAATTGCACAGATCAAATTATTATTATTATTATTATTATTATTATTATTATTATTATTATTATTATTATTTTATTATTATTATTATTATTTATTTATTTTGCTCTATCACAGTCCTCCAATTCGACTGGGTGGTACTTATAGTGTGGAGTTCCGGTTGCATCTTGCCTGCTTAGGAGTCCATCACTTTTCTTACTATGTGCGCCGTTTCTAGGATCACACTCTTCTGCATGAATCCTGGAGCTACTTCAGCCTCTAGTTTTTCTAGATTCCTTTTCAGGGTTCTTGGGATCGTGCCTAGTGTTCCTACGATTAGTGGTACAATTTCCACTGGCATATCCCATATCCTTCTTATTTCTATTTTCAGGTCTTGATGCTTATCCATTTTTTCCCTTTCTTTCTCTTCAACTGTGGTGTCCCATGGTATTGCGACATCAATGAGTGATACTTTCTTTTCTTGATTTTTGTCATCAACGTCACGTCTGGTCTATTTTGTACGTATCACCCTACCTGTTTCTGCTACCATAGTCCCAAATGATCTTTGCCTGATCACTCCTTCAGGTTGGCGCTCGTACCACGTATTGTTGTTGTTGTTGTTGTTGTTGTTGTTGTTGTAGTTGTTATTATTATTATTATTATTATTATTATTATTATTATTATTATTATTATTATTATTATTATAGATAAAATTTTGCTGATTTCAGGAGAGGAATAACAGCACAGCTCAAGATTATTATTTTATTACTATCATCATTAATAATAATAATAATAATAAAATAATAATAACTAATAATAATAAAAATAATAATAATAATAATATAATAATAATTAATGATGATAAAAATTGGAAAGAGACAAGTATTATAAAAAGATAACCCCAAAATCGACATATATCCTGATCTAATTTTTATTTCATACTGTGATGAATAATTTTTTTAAGTAATACCCCTGAAATTGACTCCTCCTGATGAATCATATCGGCGCAATACTCGCCAGTTGTAATAGCAAAGGAGAAAGCAATTATTAGAAAAATAGAGAAGCCTATTTATAAGTTAAGTGCAGCTGATGCACCAATATCTTTCAATAATAATATAATAATTAAAAATTCCTCATAGTAGCATGAGTCTTCAAATGGAGAAACAAATCCACAGTTATGTAAATGTACATATATTTAAGTTTAAAACAGAAAAGATAGCTTTCGGGAATCTGTAACGGTTCCCCTTATCAATAATAATAATAATGATAAAAAAATTGGAAAGAGATTGATAAGGGGTGGGAACCGTACAGATTCCCGAAAGCTATCTTTTCTGTTTTAAACTTAAATATATGTACATTTACATAACTGTGGATTTGTTTTCCTCCAATAATAATAATATAATAATAATAATAATAATAATAATAATAATAATAATAATAAATAAATAAAATCGATTATTATTCAACAACAAATGCATCGAGAGACTTCTAATGTTGATTTAGGCGAGTGAATCACTTGAGCAATGTTTTGCCAACCAGTTTTCCTAGAATATTATGATGACGAAGTCAGGAACAGCAGTAAACACTCGTTTTCTATCTCAATTTTCTTTCCCATGCGTTACTTTTGCTTTACTTCAATTGCATTTGCTTGCTTGCTTGTGTGAGTATGTTCTTACATACATACATACAAATTATATATATATATATATATATATATATATATATATATATATATATATATATATATATATTATATATATATATATATATATATATATATATATATATATATATATATATACATACTTGTGTGTATGATTATACTAATCAGTGCCACACAAACAAACACACACACACACACAAATACAAACACACACAAACATCCTACCTCCTCGCAATCCACCTTGCACACCAAAAGATAAAAAAAAATATATATAAAAAACGAATATACACACAAAGGAAGACCATACTGGGCCCAGTGCCAAAAGTATAGTGTTTAAATTAAAGGGGCTTAAAGGGAGACGATTTTGCTTTGGGGCACATACGAGAGAGCAGAGTGGCACAGTGCCAAGGAGGAGGAGGAGGAGGAGGAGGAGGAGGAGGAGGAACTCAAGTGGAAGGTGTAAGGAAGAGAGACCGACTCACATATTAAGTGTGCCATGACTTTGTGATTTCTACATGGGATGTCTGTCGGATTCTACATGTGCGGTATGAATGCACACTTTTCGATTACTCTGGGAGCCTACAAACTACTTTGTTGTTTGAAAAAGGTGTTTTATACTCAGTTAAAGACGCAGGAATTTTAGGATAGGATATTTATTTGAATGAATTTGTAAAAAAAATATTAATGTGTACGTTAAATAAGACAGAAAATTAAGTCTGATAATATAAAACCATAATAACAACTATTTTAACAACTACAGCTCTCTCCTCCATAAATACCTACCCCTACTGTCATTTCTACTACCAATACTATTACTATTATTCCCACTCTCTACTCAAACTAACATTTAGAACAAATATCAGCACTAACTGACAGACGGTTTCCAAATGACGTCATCCGCGGTCCCCTATTGACACCTAGTCCACGGGGCGCCTTGTCCATGGGCCTTGCGCTGCGACACCTAGCTGGTATGTTTACATAGGTTTACGTATAGAGGCGAGTGTAAACAGACCCCTATGCGTGTGTAGCGTTGGGGAGTAATTGGGAGGGTTGTGGGGTAGGGGGTGTCCTGCTTCATGTTTTACGCACCGGAAATAGAATGATACTCAATAGCGAAGATTTAATTGATCTCTCTGTGATTCAAATGATACTATTATTATTATTATTATAACATACAGAAGATATACTACTTTTCATAAGGACAAGCCTACAAGGGGCACTTGAACCTGAAAGAATTCAAACTTCCAGATATATATAATATATATATATATATATATTATATATATATATATCATATATATATATATATATATATATATATCATATATATATATATATTGATGTATATATATATATATATATATATATATATATATATATACATCATATAATACATCATATATATATATTTAGTTAATGAAGAAAAGTTTTCTTCTTGATGAATCAATTATTAGTGAATCAGAAATTATACAATTCCTTTTCCTTAATGATCCGACCTCCAGCTTACTCGGGATGCGTGCTGGATTTTCCCCTCACTCATAAGTTGTAAACATTATACTCCTAACTTTGAACGTAAATTAAAACGTGCTAAAATCTATGGTCAAACAGAGCGTTGTTTCACCACCGAATATTTAAATAAATATTCTATTTTTTATTGGAAATAATTATTCGGTAATGTTTAACATGCACATTATTTACTTTTTTTACATTTCCATTCTAATAAATAAGTCATAAATATCCTGTCTTAAAATTCCTGTATCTTTAACTCAAGGGAAAACACCTTTTTCAGACGTTTTTATGCTCTTCCATAGACCTTTCCTAACTCCCAACAACAACAACAACAACAACAACAACAACAACAACAACAAAGAAGTTTGTAGGCTGACTCACCGAGTAAGCGATAAAGTAAATCAAAAGTAACCCCTTTTCTCCGTGAATTAACTTGTTTATCAAATATTACCGAATACTTCTTCACTGAATGAATCGGAAATCACAAAAATCTTTTGCTTGATGAACAAAATATCATAAGATAATTTCATTTTGATAAACGATCAACTCCCGCACATAAAACAACAAACGAATAACAAGTTTTAAATCATTCACTGGAAAAATATCCCATACTCTCCTGGCGCAATTGAATGGTGTTTTAGTTCAATGTATACACAAAAAGTTCCCTAATGAAAAAACAATAATTCCCAGAAAGCGAAAACGTTAGGAGGAGGAACTTCGTGATATACGAGGCGGGGAAATGATCGACGCAAAACAAACAAGTTTTGCAAAGTCTCCAGTTTGTAGCAGAACGAAAGAGAGTGAAAAAGGAAAGATTTGGTTAGCGCGCGAAGAAAGGGGCTTTGCTTCGTCTGTAGCGGAAGGAAGTGTCTAGTATTTCCATATTGGGAGGATGCGTGATTTTAATAGTAACGAATGCATGAATAATAATAATAATAATAATAATAATAATAATAATAATAATAATAATAATAACGAGAACTATTATTATTATTATTATACTGGACTTAGTTCCTAATACGCTGACAAAAATTCATCAAGCAAATAGGAATATTATATATTACTGAATATATATATATATATATATATATATATATATATATATATATATATATTATATATAAATAAAATATCTATATATATATATATATATAATAATTTTTTTTACATACATGTGTGCTTGTGAGTCAGCCTTAGGAGACACTGCCTTCCTTTTACTTGCTACCTCCTCCCCAAAAGTGAAAATTTAAGGCTGACAAAGTTAATCAGTGTTGCTAATGAATAGAAAAAAGAAAGATATGATTAATGCTCTCCTGCACATTCAATGGTGATTAATGGTGCAGAAGAGATAATGATTGGCCGAAAACGATGCTTATGATTAATCGGCCTCCGATTCCTGTCTCTCCGCTTCATTTATTACCAGGGAACAGCAGCAGGCCCTTTCTCTCTCTCTCTCTCTCTCTCTCTCTCTCTCTCTCTCTCTCTCTCTCTCTCATAACCTTCTTTTCACCATTTTACAATATTTCTATTTATTTGGTTCCAGGATCTTCTCTTCTCTCTCTCTCTCTCTCTCTCTCTCTCTCTCTCTCTCTCTCTCTCTCAGGGTACATAATGCGCTTACAAATGTTTTCACACCTATCTATGTAAATATGCAAATACATTATTATTTACGTGACATATACAAATAAATACCTGTTTATCTGATATTACGATCAAGTTGCTTCTTCATTCTTGTATTGGGAATAATCTCTGTCAAAATTGAATTGACGGGGCCTGGCCTCATTTTGACAGAGTACCTCAAAGATCTGCTTCAGATCCTTCAAGATTTCCTCTCCTTCAGATATTAAAGGATGTTTTCACACCTCAGAGAACTCAAAGGAACCTCTAAATCCTTCAGCATCAGTGGAAAACAGTTTTCCTCGGATCAGAGTTTTTCTACGAACAAAATAGTCTTTGAAATCTATTTGAAAATATTTGGTTAAAGGCTTCAGACACCGAGCAGTCATTTCTGTTGTTGTAGGGGCTCTAAAATAAACTTATTTTTTAATGAATCTATTTTTTAACGCTGTATTATTCTTGGCCATCTCTAGATGAAAAAGGTCTTCTAAGCGCCACTGAAATAATAAGGTATTTTTTAAGTTTTGTTGAACCAATATTTCCAAGACCGCCAGGAGGACCAACACCGCCCAACCCCTTCCACCTGACCCCCCGACCCCCACACCAAAAAAATCGTAGGGTGGGATTCTTTTTTATATGAGGTCCTATAATAAAACATTTTTTACCCCTCTCCAACCGAACAATAAAAAAGATTAAAACCAAGAAATATGGTTGATATTTCTCAGGCGGACGTGGAGAGAGAGAGAGAGAGAGAGAGAGAGAGAGAGAGAGAGGGGGGGGGGGGTAGCCTGTCGGGCGATTACTCAAACCGTTTCGTATGGTCTCCCCTCTCATTTCTCAAAGGAGCCATCGACATTTGCCGACGGCGAAACAGATGTTGAAACAGATGGTTCCTCCTCTCTGGACGATCTCAGTCCCAGATGGTTTTGTGACCTCTTTTCCTTCTTTCCCCTCCTTTTTGTCCATTTTTTCCCTTCCTTCCATTTTTACTAATCTCCTCACGATTACTCTCTCTCTCTCTCTCTTTTCCTTGCAGAAGAGGAAACGGGCGTTTAAGCTCGTCTTTATTTATATTCCGTCTGAGGGCGTCAGACAATGCTGTGGATTTATTTTGGTAGAAAGTCTTACTTTCTACCATTATTCCTTCGTTTTTGTTTGTTTTGTTCAATTATTCCAGTTGTTTCTGTCTAATTCTGTTCTTTGAAAGCTTGTGCAAAGGCCTCTATATAAGTAAGGAAATACCGGCTCAACACAATTTTTATACTTTGCTAATTATTTTACCATTTGGATACACTAATACTTATCTAAACTGCATTTTTCATCAATAACTTTTCGTATTATTATTTTCAGTTATTGACTACATCGTGCTTCGCCACTCATAGCTTCCTGTTTACGTAGAGAGAGAGAGAGAGAGAGAGAGAGAGAGAGAGAGAGAGAGAGAGAGAGAGAGAGAGAGAGAGAGAGACTGCAAATCAGAATCCAATTGGCAAACTTTATGGAATTCAAGTCACTCGGCAAACCCAATGATTTGATTAGCTAATTACGGTCCTGGAAGGGCTTTGAAAATACGGGGATCTATTCTGAGGTCTCTGAAACAAAGCATTTTTGAAAGAAATGAATTCTCGTTTTTTCGAGCTTGCTCAAAAAAAAAAAAAAAAAAAAAAAAATAATAATTTTTTCCTTTCTCTTTATACCAATGTCAAAGATTTTTGCAGCTGACACTTGAAAACATACACCTCTCTCTCTCTCTCTCTCTCTCTCTCTCTCTCTCTCTCTCTCTCTCTCTCTCTCTCTCTCTCTAAGAGATCTATTCTGTCGTGCGAGCTTACCACAATTTTTGCTTTCCCACTATGAATCTTCACTTAAGAGGAATTAATAATTTTAAAGTATCTCTCTCTCTCTCTCTCTCTCTCTCTCTCTCTCTCTCTCTCTCTCTCTCTCTCTACGTAATCTAATCATATTTTCTCGCTTTCCACAATTTATCCCCCACTCTGAATATCTTCTAAATAAGTTATTTTCACATATTTTCTTCTCTCTCTCTCTCTCTCTCACTCTCTCTCTCTCTCTCTCTCTCTCTCTCTCTCCAAGCAACTTTTTTAATCATGCTGAAAATATTCAGATGTATTCATGCATCCCTCACGACTTCTTAAAACTGAAGGTGTGTTACAGTGGCTTGGCATTTTATAAATGTTCACTTGCTGTACATTTGCATAATTAAAATGAGACGATATAAATATATGTACTTACACGTGGAGAGACGTGTGTTTGTGCTATAAGAGCATCGTTGAATTATGATAATATTCATAAAAATGTTTACATCGTACATGAAAATACAGTTTTAAATGGATAAAAAAAAACTAAATTGCAGAATGAAAACCTACCATCATAGATAATATTATATAAAACATGAAAACACAGGATGCTTGAGAGAGGAGAGAGAGAGAGAGAGAGAGAGAGATAGAGAGAGAGAGAGAGGATAATATTCAGACAGACCCAAACCAGCTTTTCTCAAGGCGGAAGCAGTAAAGTCTGGCTGTTGCACAAGATGATATGGGGAGTGAGGGGGGGGGGTGGGGGGGGGGGGGGGGGGGGGGGGGGGGTGGGGGGGGGGGGGGGGGGGGGGGGGGTGGGGGGGGGGGGGGGGGGGGGGGGGGGGGGGGGGGGGGGGGGGGGGGGTGGGGGGGGGGGGTGGGGGGGAGGGAAAGGTGGTGATGGTATGTAGAGAGAGAGAGAGAGAGAGAGAGAGAGAGAGAGACCAAACGGCCCTCATGAATAAAGCATGTCACTGCAGTTGGTTGATCCCCAAGAGACCCATGACACCTGGTGTACTCCAAAGGGGTCAACTTTTCCCCTCCGACGCCTGGTAAGGGTCCAAAGACACTAAGGATTTGGCTCCATGAAAACTATTACATACAGATCCTGTTCTCAGGGACTCTTTTAATTCTCTGGGGGTAGACTCTTACTCTGGGGGAAACTTCCAAAAGGTATTTACCTCAAGAGAAGCCTACTTTTTATTTTCTTTTATTCACAGGCCTCAACATCCAAGGGAGACCTACTTTTTTTCCCTCACTGGATTCAACATGCAAGGGAGACCTGTTTTTTCCCTCACTGGATTCAACATGCAAGGGAGACCTGTTTTTTCCCTCACTGGATTCAAAATGCAAGGGAGACCTCCTTTTTTTCTTCCCAGGGATTTAACATGCAAGGGAGACCTGTTTTTTCCCTCGCTGGACTCAAAATGCAAGGGAGACCTCCTTTTTTTCTTCTCAGGGATTTAACATGCAAGGGAGACCTGTTTTTTCCCCTCACTGGATTCAATATGCAAGGGAGGCCTGTTTTTCCCCTCACTGGATTCAACATGCAAGGGAGACCTGTTTTTTTCCCTCACTGGCTTCAACTTGCAAGGGAGACCTGTTTTTTTCCCTCACTGGATTCAACATCAAAAGGGGATTTACTCCAAGAAAACTCATTTTTTTCCCACACAGGATTCAACAACCTAAGGGGATTTATATCCATTGTAAACCTGAGCTTTTTTCCTCACTGCATTCAACATCCAAAGGGGATCTACTCCAAGAAAACCTTCATTTTTCTCCATACAGGATTCAACAACCTAAGGGGATTTATTCCATTATAATCTTGATTTTTTCCTTACCATGCCCTCAAATTCTAAGGAGATTTACTCCAATATATACTACCTACTTTTTCCCTCACAAGCCTAAGCATCCTCTCAAGCCTCACCAACCAGAAGAGATTAGTTTCAAATAAAAAAAAATACAATATACAAAATCACTGTCACCCATCCACAGGGGGATTCATTTCTCTAGAAACCCCAACTTCTCCATGGTTCCCTCCCAAAAGGGATTTCAATCAATCAGGGTCTTCTTCTTCTTCTCAAAGCGGATTTATTCAACAGAAAACCTCCTCTTTCCCCCACACGAGGCCTCCCCAATCAAACGGGGAATAAATTATTAATCAAAAAACTTTCCTTACATACACAGGACCATTCCTTCAAAGAGGATTTAGGGAATTCAGGGGATTCCCTAGGCTGAAAACGCCTCCATTCCCACCAGTCCTCTCTAATCCAAAGAGGATTTAATTAGCCCGGAAATCCACCAGCCCTCGCCATTGAAAAGGGGGATTTGCTGCTTAGGAAACCACCAGTTCCCTCCTCCCTCTCTCTCCGCCCCTTCCTCCTCCTCCTCCTCCTCCAGGGGGGAATTACTCTACTGGAAGATTGTTGTCGTGAGGCCTGTGAATTGCATGATCGAGATACAACCATGAGACCGCCTCTACTAATATCGATTTCGCGCGCTGGGTCACTACTCTCTGCCAGGTTGTGGGTGAGCGGAAGGAGAGAGAGAGAGAGAGAGAGAGAGAGAGAGAGAGAGAGAGAGAGAGAGAGAGAAAGGGTTGTAGCAACACACTGAATGAAAGCCCGCACATAAACGTCTTTTTCTTGGAGCGTTGGGGTTTAACACATTTTAAAGGACATTTTCTTTCAGCAACGTTAGTTGCCACATTTCCATTTTTTGTTGTTCTTTTTTCCAGTTTCCAGTTTCAAGAACGTTGCTTCCGAGAAGAATGTTGGCATTTAAGCGTTCTGAGAGATGGCTTTCTAAAACGTTGGCGTTTCCCACAATTTGAAGAACAAAATGTGGAGTTTCTTAGAGCTGCGAAAAATTGTTGAACTTTCTTTCGTTTTGTGACGTTTTTACGTTTTAAATAATGTTCCCTAAAGAATGACTCTTCCAGGAACGTTAAAGAAAGATATAGCTGTCTTATTCAATGACTTGTTAATACTATAGGCTCGGGTCATGACCTACATCCAATATCTAACTGAAACAAGAGGTGATCCGACCTCCACCTTACTCGAGGCACGTGCTAAAATCTACGGTCAGATAGAACGTGGTTTCAGAAACGAAAATTAAAATAACTGCACTATATTTTATCATAAATAATTGTCCTGTACTGTTTTACATACACATTATTTAATTTTTACATTTTCACTCTAATAAATATATCATAAATATTTTGCCATAAAATTCCTCTATCTTTAACTCAACGCGAAACACCATTTCCAGACCTTTGTAAAAGGCTTTTTTATAGGGTTTTCCTAACCGCCACTCCACAAAAACAACAAAGTAGTTTGTAAGCTTACTCTCCGAGTAAGCTGAGACTTTATCGTATACGAAAGCTATCTGTTTCTTATCCAATCCTGACGATGGGTTATTCTTCAACCCTAATATATACGTATATTAACATTCAACTATCGACACTACGACTGGAAAAAGATGCGATAAAAGATTGATAAGGATAAAAGACTTCCAGCATAGCCTTCAGTTCAACGCGAGTTACGGACTGTTAAATAAACCTCCTAACAAAGAAATGTTAGTAAAAAGGTCAGAAATAAAATTAAATTGACAAGAAAAACTATAAAAACGAACAAATTCTCCAGCAGCCCGTAAACGACACACGGAAACATGCACACGCAAACAGCTTTTCCGATGATCGTGGTACCACTAAAAATGTCTGTAAAAATACCCGTATAAATGTCTCTAGAAATGCCCAATTTTCTCTATAAACGCCTCTAGAAATGGATCTAGAAATGTCTGTATAAATGTCTCTAGAAATGCCCCATTTTCTCTATAAACGCCTCTAGAAATGGATCTAGAAATGTCTGTATAAATGTCTCTAGAAATACCCCATTTTCTCTATAAACGCCTCTAGAAATGGATCTAGAAATGTCTGTATAAATGTCTCTAGAAATACCCCATTTTCTCTATAAACGCCTCTAGAAATGGATCTAGAAATGCCTGGAGAAATGGCTCTATAAATGGCTTTAGAAATACCTCTAGCACAACCTCCCCCTTTGATTATGCAACCGTGTGAAGCGAAGGCTACATTCTGCCACTCCCGACCCCCGGACCCCCAACCCCCGTTTTTCCTTCCTCCCCCAGTCCCAGAGGACACCCCAGAGAGAGAGAGAGAGAGAGAGAGAGAGAGAGAGAGAGAGAGAGAAAGACATGACCTCCACACCTTCTCTAATCCACTGGGGGATGTTAAAGGATTCTCCAACCGAGATCCTTTCAATGGGCGTTGGGTGTGATAGGACCTATTATCAGGCCTGCGGTTGCTCTCGGTTGTGTGTTTATGTTAAAGGCATCGCGTCCCTCTAGCTGTTTGGGTAATGGTATGATTTTCTTAATGTTTATTTTTTAAGGGGGGTAGGGAGCGTGGGAGACGGGTGGTGGGTGGATGGGGGTGTGGAGGAATGTTTCGGACGTCTGTATTTTTTTTTATGAAATTGCAAATTGTTTAATAAATTAATTAATTCTTCAATAAAAAAAACGAGAAATCTTAAAGACATCACTCCCATACCCTAAAGATAACCATAAATATTAAGGAAAAAAAACTATTTCAATTTCAGTGGAAAAAAAATATAAATTAATAAAACAAACAGCTGGTATGAGAGCTGTCTGCTGTAATGAGTGTATCGGTTACAAGCCTGTAAATGAGTTATGGGGTCAAGCTCTACCGGTCAGAGAGAGAGAGAGAGAGAGAGAGAGAGAGAGAGAGAGAGAGAGAGAGAGAGACCGGAAGGTCCCAAGCCTTTAATTCTCCCCAGCTTTGTGGCCGTGACAACTGGAAATTTATTACTGGACTTCCCGGTAGTCTCGTGATGCAAAATGGTTCTCGCGAGGGTTTGAAAAGTCTAGTAATAATCCCATGCGTTCGTCTGAGGCTCTCAGAAAAAAAAAAACATAAACAATAAAAACTTTTGGTGTCAGCGGTCTCTCTCTCTCTCTCTCTCTCACACACAAATAATTCCAATAATAATCTTAATCTTGTTACTTTGTCTGAATGTTCGCAAAAATAATTTTTTCATCTTGTCTGAATATTTGCAGTGATAATCTTATTAATTTGTCAAAATAATTGCAATAATAATCATGTTAATTTGAATAATCGCAATAATAATCTTGTCAATTTGTCTGAATATTTGCAACAATAATAATCTAGTTACTTTGAATATTCGCAATCATAACCATGTGGCACAAGATAAAAACAATTTATCTTCGCCTTAATTAAAGAATGATTACAATTATCATTTTCAAAGTATCCAAAACTTTCAAACGCATCTGAAATACTTCAACATCAAACAACCTAATTTCCATAACCTCCCATTCCATCTGGCGTCGCAACGACGAGGGTCACCATTCCCAAGTCTTCGGAATGTATATGAACACCCCAAATTGATAACATACAAATAAGAAACTGACGTTTTTCTCCGAACGCCTCGGGGTATCACGACATGACCTGTCTTTCAGGGATAAAAAAAAGGAGAATTTATTCGTAAACAAATCAGCATTTATTCGAAGGAATTTATTCGTAAATAAATAGGTCTGGGGAAGATTTATCGATAATTCGGATTGAAGAAAACATGCAGGGACTATCGTGCATGTCTGATAGAAATTATTTACGGCAATCTGTGTTATTCTATTCTGACTTGCGTGAAAACGAGGAAAGCAGTGAGAGACAGATTCATGCTCTCTCTCTCTCTCTCTCTCTCTCTCTCTCTCTCTCTCTCTCTCTCTCTTCTTTATGTAATAAATGGCAATTCACTGTAGTTTATAGTAAACTGCTGTCGAAAACAGTAATTATAAAAATTCCGACTACCAATTTGATATAGGCGATACAGAGATGTAGCTAATTACCTGAAAGTCTTGCAATTATGTCATGGCCACCTACCCGTCAATTGTGTAGCAGATTTCCTAACGGTAGCTAGACGGGACGCAATAATAATAATAATAATAATAATAATAATAATAATAATAATAATACTCAAGTCAAAACTCAACGCCGGAAATATGATAAAAGCCATAAACACGTGGGCAGTGCCAGTAATCAGATACAGCGCAGGAATAGTGGAATGGACGAAGGCAGAACTCCGCACCATAGATCAGAAAACCAGGAAACATATAACAATACACAAAGCACTACACCCAAGAGCAAATACGGACAGACTGTACATAACACGAAAGGAAGGAGGGAGATGACTACTGAGTATAGAGGACTGCGTCAACATAGAGAACAGAGCACTGGGGCAATATCAGAAAACCAGTGAAGACGAGTGGGTAAAGAGTGCATGGGAAGAAGGACTAATAAAAGTAGACGAAGACCCAGAAATATACAGACAGGAAAATGACAAACAGAACAGAGGACTGGCACAACAAACCAATGCACGGACAATACATGAGACAGACTAAAGAACTAGCCAGCGATGACACATGGCAATGGCTACAGAGGGGAGAGCTAAAGAAGGAAACTGAAGGAATGATAACAGCGGCACAAGATCAGGCCCTAAGAACCAGATATGTTCAAAGAACGATAGACGGAAATAACATCTCTCCCATATGTAGGAATGCAATGCAATATGAAAAATGAAACCATAAACCACATAGCAAGTGAATGCCCGGCACTTGCACAGAACCAGTACAAAAAAAGACACGATTCAGTGGCAAAAGCCCTCAACTGGAACCTGTGCAAGAAACATCAGCTACCTTGCAGTAATAAGTGGTACAAGCACCAACCTGAAGGAGTGATAGAAAACGATCAGGCAAAGATCCTCTGGGACTATGGTATCAGAACAGATAGGGTGATACGTGCAAATAGACCAGACGTGACGTTGATTGACAAAGTCAAGAAGAAAGTATCACTCATTGATGTCGCAATACCATGGGACACCAGAGTTGAAGAGAAAGAGAGGGAAAAAATGGATAAGTATCAAGATCTGAAAATAGAAATAAGAAGGATATGGGATATGCCAGTGGAAATCGTACCCATAATCATAGAGCATAGGCACGATCCCAAAGATCCCTGAAGGAATCTAGAAAAACTAAGAGGCTGAAGTAGCTCCAGGACTCATGCAGAAGAGTGTGATCCTAGAAACGGCGCACATAGTAAGAAAGTGATGGACTCCTAAGAGGCAGGATGCAACCCGGAACCCCACACTATAAATACCACCCAGTCGAATTGGAGGACTGCGATAGAGCAAAAAAAAATAATAATAATAATTTTAATAAACCTTTCGTACTGCAAAATCATTTTGATCGAGAAACGAGAGATGAAAGGTGAGGAAATGAACTCGTGAAATATCTTCAATGAAAAGAGAGACAAACAATGAATGAATGGTAAATAAGAAGGAAGAAGGGGGTCGGAAGAAAGGACGAGGAGTGGGATAATCACAAAGAAACGGGAAGAAGAAAATGGGAGATAAATATAAATGAAGGAATAAGAGCAATAAAGAAGAGGAATTGCAAGCAACAGAGGTAACAAAGCACCACTAATCTAAATGCTAAGGAAACAAAACAGTATGAATAAGGAAAGAAAGCACTCAAAAGATAATAGGGAAAAATAGAATAAATGAATAATAACAAAAGCGGAAAACCTACATGGAACGAAGAGATAACCCAAACACACGCACATGCAGATAGAAACAGACGCACAGACACACTCACAAAAAAAACACACATACAAGATTAAATGTAGAGGAAGGAACAATCACGTCGTGGTGACCTCCTCCTCCTCCTCTTCTCCTCCTGGCTGAAGTGAGGCTGTGTCAGACGACTTCCCGGAGAACATCTCCTGAAGGAGAAGCAAAATCCCTGAGGAACCAATGGCCCAGACAAGGGGACACACTGCCCCCTCCCCCTCCCCCTCCCAAAATGAAGAACTTAAGGCAGGAGGGAGGAAGTCTGGAGAGATATGTTCCCATCTGTCGTATGGAGAGAGAGAGAGAGAGAGAGGAGAGAGAGAGAGAGAGAGAGAGAG
>NC_087221.1:43271216-43293716 GCF_015104395.2 Macrobrachium nipponense
AAACAGGCCCCTCCATCCCTCCCCCCAAAAAATATAGATAAATAAAAAAAAAAAAAAACTGGGTAAAACCAACATCATCCACGCCCACGCAACGGGGGGGGGGGGGGGGGGAAGGGGCGCTTAAGAACGATGTAATGTGACCACGAGCGTTACCCTAAACAAGAGGATTTGTTCCTTCCATGAATATCTTCAAACAGACCCGACCGCCACTTTTTTTTTTTCTTTCTTTTTGTATATCAGACACCCCCCTATGCCCGGCAACCCCCCACCCTCAAAGCCCCTTATCTCTCTCTCTCTCTCTGCACCCTCGTTTTTCTCCCATATTCCTTTCCCTACTCTCTTTTTTTCCATATCTCGGCGTAAAAGAGTGTTCCCTCTATGGGCGATTATTCCTTGATCTTACGGGACGTAGATGGTGGCATTTGTCAAGATTTTCTTCTTTTAATTGAGAGTTTTCATTTTTTTTACTATTTTATGGGAGGTGAGGCGGGTATTGGAAAAGATGGGGAGGGGGGGGTGGGGGGGGTTAAGAGAGGAATAGGTAGGAGGCTGGGAAGTAGAAAAGAGAGGTAGGGATGTATCTTTCAGAGCATCTTAGATGTTATAATTTTTATATTTCTTTCATTTTCTAAATCTATTTTTTCGGGTGATTAATTTACTGAGATATTACTGAAGACACAAATGGCAAAGTAAATATAATATTATTTTTATTTTGTAGCCATTTTGTCAAGTATACATACGTATTAATATATATATTATATATTTTTTTTAATTTAAAAAAGATATATATATTATTTCTATATATATATATATATATATATATATATATCAATATATATATAGATGATGCATGTATTTATTCACACACTCCTCAGTAACAACTTAACAATGTCGTCAGGCCAGCCGTTACCGGGTGATAATGGCGGGACCAGCGTCGCATTTAGCTTCTCTCTCTCTCTCTCTCTCTCTCTCTCTCTCTGAAGCATCTGCTTTAGGACAGGGTGAAACGACGACTGTAGTTTCTCCAAGGGACAAAGTAATTGTGTCCTAACAATAAACTGAAAGCTACGGTGGCAATTACGTCTGGCCAATTACTGTGAAGGAGAGAGAGAGAGAGAGAGAGAGAGAGAGATATGCCCCATCAGGGAGAAGGAGTGATGTTGCTCTGTAGTTGCAACTCCATAGTCTGCTTGAATCCCGTCCTTCGTGAAGTTGTTTGGCTATTGTGTTTTCTGTCTCGATTTGCTTAAATATTAATCTTTTTCATCTAATTCATTTATTTAGTTATTCTACTGTTTTGCCTTTTAAATTCATCGAATTATAGTTTTCATTCCTTAGTTAATTCGTAAAGTTAATCGTATGTTTTTTAGCATTTCTTGACAAGTTATATAATTTTAATAATTTATCTAAATTGATATAATTTTAATATTTTATCTAAATTGATAAGTTATATACGCTTCTATATTCCCTATGTCTACAAACAGTGGAAGATTGTACGCCCATAGAAAATCATTTGCCAGTATTTCTCACTAGCAGAAGCCTACTTGCTAGTCAGAAGCCTATTAACTAGACTAGTAGGAGCCGATGTAAAGCTACAACATAGCCACAATAGTTAGAGAAGGACCATAAACATTACTGTATTCCAAAGGAGTGAGTATTTTTAAAATATAAATATAAATGACCTAACTAACCCGCGAGATATAGACCAAATGAAAGCTTGGCAATGTGAAACGTTCGGAATTGTCGAAGAACGTTCTGAAATGGCTAGCTCTTCTAGCGCTCAGAAGAAGAAGAAGAAGAAGAGGAGGAGGAAGAAGAAGAAAGAAGAAGACGATACCACTCAGTGGGATGATAAACGAGAGCCTTAATGAAGAACAGTTTATTCCAATGGAGTTTCAAGGCAAGGAGATTAAGAGAAAGAGTTAGGTGAAAGAGGACGAATGGGAGATGCGAGGAGGACCTTAAGAGGGGAGAGAGAAATAGACTTTGGGATAAAGGAGACGAAGAGAGGGAGATATTATTCCTTGAAACTGTATAGAAATAAGATTCCCCGACGGACATTGAAGGTACTGAAGACCTTCGGAGACAAACAAGGGGTACAACAATAGTTGTCATTACCGCTAAGTGCTCGTATGAAGAGGCCATTAACCTCTCGTATTACTACACTGTATGAAAGGGCTGCCTGCAGATTATATATAAGCAGGGGAGAACTGAAAGGGGCTTAAATTAATAACCAAAGTTAGGGAAAACTGCAAAAATACCGCCGGTCCTCGTAAGACCACTGATGACGCACTATATGACACAAGGGGAACAGCTAATTTATGCAAATAAATAAAATATATTTCCGGCACCACCTAAATGGTATGTCTTTCATTCATAAACATAAAAAAGTACCGAATATAGCTTCGATGATCGAGCTTGAATTGAAGCAATGTTAAAAAGTAACAAGACGAGCTCGTCTTTTAAGTTCAGACCTCGACAGGAGAAGAGGGTATATACAGGAGCTCAGGTGAGTGACATCGAGCCTGACTCCGATAAATAATTGGTCGTCTCCTGAATACTGCAATACAGGTGTTACCTACACCACGGTAAATGTTGAGGTTGAAACAAGACTGGGAATAAGACTTTTATAGATTAAATCTAAGGGGGATTTTTTTCCCGTATTTGAAGGATAGAGCCTTCGTCAGATTTTCTGATAGGTACCGACACTTGAATTTTGAATGTCAAATGAATTAAAAATGATACAGAACGCGGTCATAAATTATCCAAAAGCATATTTCTTACAAAATATGATAAAGAAAAAGAAGAACTATAGCATATGTAAACTTACATAACTGTTAAGAAGTGTGAATTACTATTACATAAAATCTTACCAATGTGGAAAATATATAGGATATAGCAGCCACCTGTGTTTTTAATGGTCTACCACTCCATTACACGTGAAAACTCAAGTCATTAATACTGGAGTGTTCTGGAAAACGCCCTGGAATATGTCTCTGGAAGCTGAAGACAAATAATTGCTGTCATCCCTGTCAATCCAGTTTGGTTTCAACCCACTTACGAGCTAATTATTGATTGTGTCTATTCTTCTTGACTGCATCAAAATATAGAATTCTATTTCACAGAAAATAACAGTTAAACGCGTTTAAGGTCGTAAATATCAGTTCATAAGTAATAAATAGGTTATCCGTTCTAACCACATAGGTCGTATTCATTGAACTTGAGTAAAGACAAAATTATATTTTTGTAAGTCAAGGAATTTTTCCTGCTTCAACTAGAACCTGAATTTCAACATCTTAACCTTCATCGCGGTTTGGTTTGAGTAACCAGACTTTCTTCGACTTTTAAAAACGGATTTTGATTAGACATTCCTAGTTAAAAATAATATTTATTCTAATTGTTCTTTCCTTTTCAGGCCAAACCTGTAATCTTGTACCTTACCGAAACAACGATGTTTTTATACCACCATAGCTTTATTCTTTATAACTAGACTTCATTCCATTTTTACTAACAAAACTTGACAAAATATACCTACTTGCAATAATATGACGCTTGACTAAATATATTTATTTAAAATAATCTGGAGTAGTGTTATCCAGCCTCCTCATATCTAAATCTTACTAGGCCGTTGTCTGTGCACAGTTGATAATGAGTCTGCCTGGCACAAAGTCGTGAAGTTCAAATCTCAGTCCTTTTAGTTTATTATTATCAACGTTTGCTTTTGTTTGTTATTTCTCTTTCGTGGTTTATTGTCTGCGTTTCAGTTTCTTGGCCTTCATATTATTATTATTTTTATTTTTATTATCATATTAATAATAATAATAATATATAATAATAATAATAATAATAATAATATAATTATATAATTATTATTAATTATTATTATTATTATTATTATTATTGTTGTTGTTGTTGTTGTTGTTGTTGTTGTTGTTGTTGTTGTTGTTGTTGTTGGAAGAAGTCCCTCTTTCAGGGCTAAATGCCGTTGAAATAGCAGCAATAATAATAATAATAATAATAATAATAATAATAATAATAATAATAATAATAATAATAATAATAATAATAATTATATATTATTATTATTATTATTATTATTATTATTATTATTATTATTATTATTAAGAAGACTAATCCTTTCCAAACCACATCCACCTTCCTGCTGACCCAACTCCGGATTTCAGAGGCGAGGTGACCTTACCTGAAACGAGATGTCACGGGTCACAAAGAGGCCCCAAAACCAATCAAAATGTGCGGATTGTTGTTTATCATTTCATTTATTTTCCTCTCCTATTTCCAGCCATATTCCTCTGTCACCTATCCGCCACGCATTATCTGTTCATGAAGCAGATGATAAAGCAAATCACCTATGCACCTCCTATCCTTATACAAGGAAGGGACACCGCTCCCTCCCCCTTACAACACCCACCCCCAAAATACCACCTTCCTCTTGATGTCTTGGAACTGTTCCAATTGCCTCTAAAAGCAGATGCAGGAAGGCAGAGAGCATCGTCTGATGAGCAGGAAGGAGAGAGAGAGAGAGGAGAGAGAGGAGAGGAGAGAGACGAGGAGAGAGAGAGAGAGAGAGAGAGAGAGAGAGAGAGAGAGAGAGAGAGACGCAAATAATAAATATAAAACTGAAAGACCATCAGAGTAACAATATGAAAATAAATGACAGCATATTACCACAAGAAGCAAACTGTGACTTATGACTATCATTGAGAATGTGCTAACTACACATTTTACATGTATTATGTGTATCAAAATATATGGAATGTGTATGCATGCGTACATATCTGTGTACAAAATCCGACAGATCAACGCTAGCCATTCAGTCCGGCACTTAAAACCTTCTAGTGTCTCCTCTGCATTTGAAAATCTTGCAAAATCCAAACAAAAACTATACAATTTTTAATTTAATCATTTATGAATTCCCAAAAATTAAGGACCATTTATGCACGCTTGATGAAATATCTGAATGTTTTAATCTTTCTATTTTTGTTATGCTTTGAAATTCTACAATACTATGTTCCAGGAATTCTAACATCCTTCAGAAATTTCTGCTCTCTGGTAAACACTGATAAGACGACACGGATGAATATGGTCGTGCAAACGACATCAACACTGATCCAGGTGATGACAACAGCCAGTGACTTTCCCTCAACACGAAAGCAACGCTGAATGGAGCCCCTATTCAGTCATTCATGCAGACGTCGAAAGCAATGACAACGGCCGTCCATTCAAAACAAGCAAACGTCAACGGCGCCATTAACATTGCCTGATTATCATGTAAATTTCGATTATTGTTGTCAGGTGCATACATCAGTCATTACCATTATTACCTATCTGTCAGACGTGATTGATATGCAAATTGGGTTGATGTAAAGGCCACAAGCTGTCGAGGCGTATTTAGGGGTACAGGACTCACGGAAAGATCTGGGTACCTTATCTGTGAAGTTTGGGGAAAACTGCAGGTGCAGTACAACTCTAGTATATGAAAGTTTTCTTACAGATACTGCAGGGTGTTATTGTACATATATATGAACAACTGCTAGACACTTGGAAAGCTATTCATTGTATAAGAACTTTCCTAGAGATATGATATAGTATCTATAGTTTAGGAAATTGACCGAAAGGAAGGTTTTTTTCTACAATATTTTGAACGGAATTAAGGTCAGTTTTACAGCTCAAAAGTTTCCTCACAGACGACGTTGGGACGAGAAACGGGAAGAATTTCAACAGGAGAGATCACAAGTATTTTTGTAAGTAGTTCAATATATATTTGTAAAACGAAATTAAATACGAAAGACTTTCATAAATGTTTTGGACGTATCGTTACAAAGGCAGTAGTTCGTATAAAGAAAATAAAAATGCAAATCTATCATGTTATATAAATCTATTACTCTGATATAACTAACAATATATGAGGAAAAACAGCAAACCCTGTTTAGAACATCATAATATTAGACACTACAAAACAAACATAATATAATAGTATGCAAAGCAGTTTGCATACTCTCTCTCTCTCTCTCTCTCTCTCTCTCTCTCTCTCTCTCTCTCGTCTCTCTTCTCTCTCCTCTCTCTGTGTGTGTGTGTGTGTGTGTGTGTGTGTGTGTGTGTGTGCGTGAGGAGCGGCGGCAAACTGCGATATATAACAGCTATATTTGGGACGTAGAGCCATCAAATAAAACCTTATTGCCGACCTCAAAGACACTTTGTCTCCAATTCATCCCACTTTCGAGTGTGTGGCATCCGTTCTCAGATTCCATCACTTAAGGAAAGCAACAAAAGGAGACGGAATTCTTATCTCCCTTTTCGACTAAACGTAGCATATCTGGGGGAAAGCAATTCTATCGATACAATTTACAGCTATGATAGTTACTTCCGATCTACGCTACCCTGTTTGCATTGCATAAAAATGGTACATTTTTCTGAAAATATACTACATTAGGTCGAAACACTGAATCACTCATTCCAAAGGGACTTAAAATCAGTATTTTACTTTACTAAAATACTTGAAAGAATTCATATTTTGCCTTGATAAAATACTCAAACAATATCGGTCCCTAAATACCACCGAGTTTTCACTTGTATTTTAGCAAAGAAAAAATTGTATATATTTTAGCAAATACATTTGACGCTGCTGTTTGTTGGATTATTTTTGTAAATTTTTCCATCTAATATATATAACATTTTTAGAATTATATAGTCGTTTATACATATATATATATATATATATATATATATATATATATATATATATATATATATATATGTATATATATATATATATATTATATATATAGATATATATATATATATATATATATATCTATATATATATATATATATAGTATATATATATATATATATATATATATATATATATATATATATATATATATATATATGTATGTATATATATATATCTATATATATATAATATGTATATATATATATAGATATATATATATATTATATAATATATATATATATATATATATATACAATAAATTAAACACATATTAAACATCAGAATATTATTGTCTAATTCACGTGTATCCTTCTTAAAAACAAAATCCTCCATTCCTCTACGTTTTCCTCTCTTTTCCTCCTGACTCGCACACTTTTCCTCCCTTGTTTTAACCCCCCCAAACCAAAAACCCCCTTCCCTAATGCCCCTCTTGATGTAAACAGGCTATTACTTAAGTTGGAGAGCTGGCCAGCAAAAAAAGCTAATTGTCCCCCGACAATCTTCCTGTTCCTGAGGCTCTCCTCTCTGCCTGCGCTATTGGGGCGTTCTGTAACTTACACGTAAAGAGATATTTGCTCACTATTCATTACTGTCTTATCTGCTCGCGTTTTACAGAATCGTGGTATATACAAATGTGTGTGTTTGGTTTCTGTATATGAGAAATCTTAAAATATGCTTTTATATAGTAGCGTTAATGAGTGAAATTTCCAGATATATTTTGTATCAATTTAACAGCTATCTTTATTTATCATTTTTAACAACTCTGTATCTTACACATATTTGGTGTTTTTTGCTTTACTTTTCAAAATGTCCATTAAAACATCCGTATTTTTCCACCCTTTTACCCAAACGTTGTAATTATTTGTACGTATACACGAGATCAAATGTATACTGCGTCATATAAACTCTACGGGAGATTGTACCCAGATTTCACTATAAAAATTGTAATTTTGACGTTCATAAGTAGTCACATAAAAATGTTTAACGCAGTGTGAAAAGGTCTAAGGGCATTTCTACCCACATTTCACTAAGTTTGAATTTATCATCGGATAAATAATTCCAGGATTATTAACCATGAATATTATTCATATGAAAGGAATTGTGACAACGAACAAAAATTTTATTACGAAAATGAAGACAATAACGGTTAAGGACATCCGATGTAACAATTATAGGAAATATGCATAAGAAAATATACACGAAAAACAAAACGGTAGAACGCCTCCAATCAACCCCCAAATAAACGCCATTCCCGAGAATCCATTATGCAAGATTGCAGAAAATGCCCACCCAGGGCCGGGGACCGTACATCATCGGATCGTCGGCAACTGGATTACACATTATCGGATCGTGGGTCACTGGTATCGTTCGGAGCGTAATGCCGACACTTTCTCCCCTGAAATGGCCGGGATCTCTGGGAAGTGCCCCGCCCAAGAGGTTCCGCGGAACGCGGCGATATCCCCGATTTGGCAATAACGGAAACCCGTCAAATAAGGCCGTTAGGTCGAACCGTTGTCCGGGAGTCGTTAGAGGGAATAATACGGGATCGGCAAAAAAAAATAAAAAAAGGTAACTAGATCTGTCTTGAAGAAGTGCACGGCGCAGGCGCTATGAAAAGGTGATTTGTGGAATAAATATATAGTTTATGAACATTAAATATATATGAAAAAAAAATAATATTTATATATATGCTAAATACATGAGCGATACTCTAACAGGCGATTCCATAGAAATTCGATGCTACATTAACTTCCAAAGAAAAAAATATTTTAACTACAAACAAAATTAACATGATATGATCCCCGAGCCATGAAATTCAATTGGAAGCTCACGATGAAAAGGGAAAACGCACATATAAAATAAGAAAAATTTAAATATTTTATTTTCCAAAAGCGCTCGTAATGAATGTCCCTCATAAATGCATATGGAAGAGGGAAAGAAAAGAGAAGGACATATATTCTGAAAGCGTGGAATATTCAACGACAACGCCTTCAAGTTCACAAACATATAAACGATGAGAAATCATAGTAAAGTTGAAAATCTAAGCCCATGACCGGGGTTTACAAAGACACACCTGGCCGCTGTTTTTGCGCAAGAAAGGTGACGCTCAGAATTAGGAGTAGAGTAAATTGATCCCCTTTTTGCCACTATATTCACTCAAGTTTGAAAATACTATCTGATTGCCTTGCAGTTGGAAAATTCCATTTGATTCCCTTGCAGTTGGAAAATACTATCTGACTGCCTTGCAGTTGGAAAATACCATTTGATTCCATTGCAGTTGGAATATACTCTCTGATTGCCTTACAGTTGGAAAATACTACTTAATTGCCTCGCAGTTGGAATATACTATCTAATTGCCTTGCAGGTGGAATATACTATCTAACTGCCTTGCAGTCGGAATATACCATCTGATTACTTATATGTTAAAACAATTTGACCTCTCATTTAAAATTCATACCTTTAATTCTCTCCAAAGCCGATCCTTTCTTGAAAATCTAATCAACATTGCAGCCACGTATTAATAATCAGATTTTAGTAGAATTAAACTGACGACATACATAAGTGATAATGGAGGAAAACCTGATGTATTCATACAGATGTCCGAGAAAATATTGATCGGTCCAAGGAACCAAGCCAAGCTTGATGTAAACCACACTGAATAAGTAAAATTAGATACTGAAGAACATATAAAATTGAAATAAAGCCTTATAATTATTTATCATGGAAGTATATCCTTTTCCTTATCACATTCATTTTGAAATACTTTACACTTTTAGTGCACCCAATAACGATTTATTGGAAATAAACAAGCGGTATGTGTTAGGTATTTAACACATTGATAAGACATTCTTAATGGAGAACGCCATGCACTGATTCATGGTCATACAATATTGCTTAGACAATATGCATTCGAGTAAATTATAATTATGAAGGGTTCCTTGTGGAATGCAAACACATACACAAACGTGCGCAGACACACATGCATACATACATATACCATGCATTCAAATATACGGACACATAGACTGCACAGATACCGCAACTATCAGATCCGTGGCGTGATTGAAATCACAGGTCAATACCGAATTAACATACGCATATCGCATGAGCCGTGAGCCTTCGTGTTTATCAACACATCCGGGTACAAATGGAGGACAAAGTCAGGCAAAAATTCAGCTCACTACGGAAGGGGGCCCAAAAACTACATTGTAATTAAAGGTCACCCGCTACGACAACGCCCCTTGAGTAGCTTTCTTTGCCTATGTGGGGTTGTCGTGCGTGTGTGTGTGTGTGTGTGTGTGCGCACATACATACACTAAACATTTTATATATATTAATATAGATATATATATATATATATTATATATATATATATAATATATATAAATATATAATATATATATATATATATATTATATATATAATTTTTTTTTATATATATATCGGCATGAAGTCTCTCTACATTCATAATTCTCCACATGTTAGCAACTGAAATATTAATTTTAATTTATTGCATGATAAAATTACAAGTCCAGAGGTTTACTCATTTTTGTATTTTACAGATAATAAATATATATATATATATATATATATATCTATATATATATATATATATATATATATATATATATATTATATATATATATATATTACGTATATATATATATATTATTCTGTAAAATACAAAAATGAGTAAACCTCTGGACTTGTAATTTTATCATGCAATAAATTAAAATTAATATTTCAGTTTGCTAACATGTGGAGAATTATGAATGTGAAAATCAAACGACAAAGCGAAAATCGCAAGACGATAGTTTATTATTGGCACTGTTAATTGACTCCTAAATTCTGAACCTTCACACTCGATGCTAAAATCGAATTATTCTAATCATCAGGTGAAAGAGAGAACCCGGGATTATGGCTGATTTCGGTAACACGGGTGTTCGTAAAGGTCTCCAAGAGATAATTGAAATTGGTCTTAAATACTTCAGTAAGATCAGAGAAAATATAAGAAAATATATCCTTTCGTGTTTAAAAATATGTCCAATAGAAAATAGATCACCTAAATAAAAATGTGTTATTGAACAATAAAAAGATATTTTTTAAACTTGAAATAAATATATCTTTAGAAATTTAAATACCGTTCTTACAAATATATCTTACAAATGGTTATATACCTCTACTAACAAAATGTTAAAAAAAAAGTCTTCAAATAAATATATCTTTTAAAAGATTCAGTACCCTTGATATGAACATATCTTCGATATAGTTATATACCTCCACTGTTGTTCTTCGATATAGTTATATACCTCCACTTATAACAAAGAATTTTGAATATAGCTTCAAAATAGTTGTGTACCTCCACTACCAAGAATCCTTTCGAAAAACCACGATTTGTCCAGCTTAGAATTTGTCACAGTAACTATCAACGAAAATCTTACAATATAATGCCATTATTAGTGGATCAGCCTGTGTTTTCAGAGTAACGAAACAACCACTGGTTCGGGTATTACGGTGAAGCCTTCCTTTGTGTTATCAATGGGATTATCTGCCGTTATTGGAGAGCTTTCCTTAATTAAATAAGTTCTCTGAGTGCCGATATTGTACAGAAAGGAGCGGGGGCAAAACATGAGATTTAATAAGTAAATAGCTTCTTGAGAGGAGAGAGGAAGAGAGGAGAGAGAGGAATAGTTCCTTTTAATTCTCGTGCTCGCAGGAATGAGGAGAGAGACGGAAGGGAGAAGGATGAGAGAGAGAGAGAGAGACTTCATGCCGATATTGTTCAGAAAAGTGCGTGGGCATAACATGAGACTTGATAAGTAAATAGCTCGAGAGAGAGAGAGAGAGAGAGAGAGAGAGAGAGAGAGAGAGAGAGAGAGAGAGAGAGAGAATTCTCTGCTTGGATATATAGCTGGTCAACATACAATCTTCAAGTTTTAACTACATTTTCATAAATTGTATGACAAGTTGCAGTTTAGATACATTACTATGGTGACAACGGAGATTTTCTGTCAAAATAAAAAAAAAAGAAGCTAGAACATTTAAGCAAATAATCAAAGACTTTAACCTAACTTCACCTAGCCCTAAACAGACGGCGTAAGTCAATGATTTTTTTTTTATAAAGCCCGTGACATACCAACCTAGAATTGGACTTTTTCGATACACCGATACATCTGTATTCGATGTATTTGTTATGACATGCGGTATTTACCGCATCCCACTGTGCATTTCTTGCATTTCAGATGCAAATGATTGTCACTACCTGCATGCGGATTGCAGTGCATGTTATTTGATATTCAAAGCATTACATGAGGTACACTGATCTGTAACATACGTGCTTTAGCCAGTGACATGGGTAATTCACTACATTACAAACGACATGCTATGCATTACGTGCGACAATCACTGCATTACACGCGATTTATGATATACTTAATTATATTCCTCGTATTGCATACGAAATGCATAGCAACACAAAATAGTACACATTAGATTACTTGTCGAATAAAAATCATAAAACCTTTACATTTCATACGACATCGGTGACAGTATTCAAAACTTTAATTCACGGTATGCGCACGCACACCTCCATTAGGCTAAGGCCCCACCAAATCCGACGCGGCGCGTCGCGTGCGTGCAACACGGCTATCCGTCTACAAGCGTCTCCGTCTTCTGCGAGTGTGGCCCAACCACACAAACGAGTGACGGTTAAAAGACGGACAATTCAAACTTCACCAGTACTTGCCGTTATGAAGGGAGAGCGCGAGGTTTTCCTCTGACTCGGTGCTGTCAACCAAATTAGAGGCGTTGAACAGTAGGAAAATCTGGACTTATGACATAACTTTAGATGAGGAAAGAGTGGAGAATATGCAAAACTCTTTCATAAGTTACGATAGCGTCCAGACAAGTTATTTTTAATACTGTCGGATGCCACCGAAAACCTTTGACTTAATTCACGAGGGCATTATATCTCGAACATCAAAATTTGATACCAATTACAGAAGATCCGTATCAACGTAAGAAACTTGTAGTAACTCTGAGGGAAGGATTACTGATTTCAAAATTTGTAAAGTTGCACTTTATTTTATTTAATACAAAAATTAAGATACGTAGAATTGTGTGTGAACTGAACACTTTGATACAGGAACTTCTGAAATAAAGATATTTACATAAATGTATCCATTAGAATATAATAAAAAAAATACTTTAATCCTTTATCATAACCACAAATCATCACATTTGATTATAACTCAAAGTTGGGCAGGTGGTTCAAATGCAGGTTGTTGTAGGTCTACCACAATTTCTTCCTTCATGCGGACCCCAGCTCGGAGACGCACGTCCACGTGCGGCTAAAAACAAAATGTTTTGTTCCTTGTGCGTCCAGTCCGATAACGCACCTGACGCCACGTACGCTCATGCGCCGTGTTGGGCCACTCGTGTTTGAACTATGACAGTTGATCGAAACGCACAAAACGCGTAGCCGTGTTGGACGTACGCGACGCGCCGCGACGGATTCGGTGGGGCCATAGCCTTAGGACGGCTCTCCGCGACGTTTCGTCACGCCACATCAATTAATCATTCAATCAGCGGTCTGAGGATGGAAGAAAACCGTAAGCGAATCTTATAATCACCTTTCAGTTATAAAGAATCAACTCCGTCCGCTCTGTTTGTTAAATGAACAAATAATCCAACGGCGTCTGTTGGTGATTAAGACGCCATAAAATTCATTACGCGGAGCAACGAAGCAAAACGTATTGCGCTTATGCATTCGCGTATGTGTGCACATTAAACCAAATAAAACGTATTATTATATTAAATTTGCTTATTTATACATGCGTATACTCTTGTATAATACACATTCGCGTTCATTCTGTCAAAACATTAAAATACGTTATGGGTTATTAAACCTAACTTAATATATTAGCAGGCGGTCAAAACACTGTCTATACCTGTTTATAAACAGGGCAACGGTTCGAGTCCTGGCCGGGCACGAGGGCATTAGTCAGTTACAATTACCCAATGGTGTACGTTTTCCCAAGGTGTGGCGAATTGGATATCAAAACGGTATTTGTGACTTATTATTATTATTATTATTATTATTTACTCTGAAGATGAACCCTATTCATATGGAACCAGCCCACCTACGTAAGGGGCCAGTGACTTGAGATTCGACTCTGCAAAAAAATATTATGGTGTTCATTAGAAAGAAGTAACGGAGGGCAACGGGAAATACAGAGAGGAGAGGAGATCACTTATTATATATATGTATATATATCATATATCTATATATACTATATATATATATATATATATATATATATATATATATATTAACAACAGAGCGTTGCCAAGAATACGCTGGACCTAGAAACCAACGTCCGGTCTCCCAAGGGCGCGGCGCCCGCTTTTCGGAGCACACGGGGTAAGAAGAAGTCGCGTGTGTGTCGCCTGCAAGCAGAAGAAGAAGAATAAGAAGAAGAAGAAGAAGAAGAAGACGTTTCTATCTTGTTTTAGGTCTAACGGCGGGAGCAAACTATTGATCTGTACAGCACCTATTTGCATGATCAAATCTCGCCTGGTTCTCGTTGTTGAAATCTTGTGTATAATCCGGGACGACTTGGGAGGAGGAGGAGGAGGAGGAGGAGGAGGAGGAGACTGAAATCTACGGAGGAATGTGAGAAAGACATTTAAAAGATTTACCAGGGAGATTTACAGTTTCCTGAAGACTATGAAGTCTATTATTATTATTATTATTATATTATTATTATTATTATTATTATTATTATTATTATTATTATTATTATTATCCGCCTTTTACTTAAATGACCAACATAAGCATGACATCTATGATCACTTAACCTGCTAAGAAAATCACAATCACGTACAAAATATATTTCTAAACTTAATTAATATCCTATCGCCCAAATAAACCATCGATTATAATCAAATGCAAATGATCCTGGTACACCTTCCAGAAGAGTCCCGTCTACATATGACACAAGAGCCCGTGCGTGGCCGAAATTATCGCTCTATATGTTCGGTAGCAAAAGCTTTCCGAAAGAAGAGAGAGAGAGAGAGAGAGAGAGAGAGAGAGAGAGAGAGAGAGAGAGAGAGAGAATACTGACGTAACGTTTGTATATATGATTGATTACCGCAGGCTTCTTAAGTAAAGTTGTTGTGAGATATCTCAAAAAGCTTTGCATGGAAATTTACGCATTTTTGTAGAGACGTTGGATATAACCCCCCAACCCCAAAAAAGGCAAAGCCGATTCGATTTCCGAGATGGGTCGGAATCGGAATCACACCGGCTTTACGGTTTTAAACATTTACCTATCTTTTCGTAGGGCGAATTCTTGCCCTAGCTAATCAAGATTAGGGTATGTGAGTGGTGACGCATAATATGCGTAGACGCTCACAGGTATATATGATATGTCATGTTGGGAGCGTGTTTTCGTACATACATGCCGTGGATAGATAAAATCTCCGGTACATAACTGGAAAACAATAAACGCTTATATAAAAAGTCGTGAGTATTTAGTAGCCAGATATTCAGACGATCTTTGACCAAAGTTACCATTGAACTGGTATGAACATCAATTAATCGGGTATTACGAAAGGTTAGCGGTACTATAATGCTTTGGAATATTATATGAATTGCTTCAAAACGGCGAAATGAAGAAGAAAAAAAATAGTGGCTCTTTAGGTAACGTAATAATATGCATAAGACTGCTCGCTCAAATCACAATAATTTGATTTTTATTCTTTTCGTGATACTCACTAGAGCAAAATAAGTTTGTCCTGCAAATCATCCAGTTGAAATAATGAAATATCACAATATCAAGGCTGAGAAGGTGTTTGAGAAAATTCTAGAGAGTGGAAGGTGTTTGCGAGCTATATACTTGGTATGCTCTCTCTCTCTCTCTCTCTCTCTCTCTCTCTCTCTCTCTCTCTCTCTCTCGCCTGCCTTTCTCTCCTCATCTTTATCTCTCTTCATCTAGAACAGGAGAGGTGTCTGGAAAACATGTCCGCGGCCTTCTCTCTCTCTCTCTCTCTCTCTCGTACACACACACACACACACACACACACAATCTAGCCGCATTTCTAATAACAATGGAACCATTTTCCACCGACCAAGCATCGATCATCATAGCAACATACGGAAAGGCAGTTTATGTCTCGGGCATACCTGACAGGAGAGCAGTTTTTTTTTCTTTTCCCTAATGAGTAACTGATGTAACTATCTAACCAGAACAAATTATCAGTGAAGAATTATCTTTTATGGATATCATACGACCCATAAACATTCCCTGATTACAGTTCGTATGAAATACAGCAGTGATTGGCAAAGGTGTGTTACGGAGAAGGCAGAATTCACAAAGATTCCTATGTATTGGTCGTACGTTCATTGAAATAAATACTTCTCTAATGGTGTAATACATGGAACAGAATCATATAATGCAACGTTTAATTCAACGAGCGATTCCATATTGGAATCTTAGAAGCCAATACTATATCCTCCCACCCTTTTGTCCCTGTCAAGTTCAGAAGTCAACCCTTCAAAGAGAATCTTATACTGCAACCTTTAATTCAACTAAAGATTCCATATTGAAATCGTAGAATCCAATACTATATAATTCCCACCCTTTTGTCCCTCTCAAATTCAGAAGTCAAATGACAAGCCGAGAACCACATTTTCTATGCGCCTAGAGTTACAGAACGTTTAGGTCACATCTAGTCATGAATCTTCCCCATTTCTTCTTCTCTCTTTCATTAGTTAAGGAGACGGGTACCATACTGATGTTTCTCTCCTATCCCTTTCGTTCATTCCCAGAGGGAGAGAAAAAAAAAAACATTCGTCCTGGACTTACCTCATCGTCGTAAAACTTTTCTCCTTCATCCCCCATTATGCTCCGGAATACGAGGCTTCAACAGAAAACGGGACTTGGTGTCTTCGAGGAAAACAATCGTCGGGCTGCTACTGTTCCCGAAAGGCAGCTGCTCTTACTCCTCCCGTAGTAGTAGGTACTGCTACTATTACTACTACTACTACAACAACAACAACGGCTCCGGGCTTCGGAAATCCGCGTGCGTCCCTTTTTGTCTTCCCCCCAAAAGCAAGGTCAGTGCTTCCAGTTCATCGAGAAACGGACGTGTCACTTGAGGTAATACTATTGATTTTATGTATAAGAAAACCCCTTTGATTTTCCTTTTCGTTATTAAAAAAAATAGATTTAATCACTTAATTTCCTTTTCTTTTTCTATGCGAGATCAGTATCAGGAAATCATCTTCTTCATTGTGGTTTTCTAGAACGCTGTTCTGAATCGTGGCATGGCGGCGATACAACGGGTGGGGGGAACGAATTATTGTCAGATAATTCAGGTTATTTCAACGTCGAAGGGTGGCAGGGTGGCAGGGGGAAGGTGGCCCGGGGTATCAAGAGACGAAGCAATCCGTCCCGTTAATGACTGCGAGAGAGAGCGACCAAGTGATTATGATATAACTTCTCCAAGCGATTACTTTAAGCGATTACTTCGCAAGACGTCATCGCCCTGAGCGTTTAGAGAACTCTCGCTCAACGACATCGGCGAGGGACCATGACGCCGAAGGATTTCGTGGAGGGGCGGGGAGGGGGGGGCGGCGGTTAAAACGGACCTTTGGGCGTGGGTTAAAACAACCTAAAACTGGAGATTGAGTCACTGAAACAACACAATAAATATATATGTAACCAAAGGATCCGGTCAAAGCAACACCTTAATATGTCATGAACAACGCGTCCTCCTCTCCTCTTCCTTGTTCCTTCCCACTGGGGAAGCTCGAGAAGGCTGAGGAAGAAGAAGAAGAAGAAGCTGTCCCCCTGGGGGAAATCCAGAACCCCCACACCCCCTAGTAGCGTCCGAATAATGCAGGCATCAACGAGTACCGACGAGTGACCTGCGAGCCGCCACGTGCGAGCTAACGAATGTGGGAGGTGTCCTTACTGGCGGCGAACCTCGCGAGTGACTGAGGTTCCCCTCTCTCTCTCGCGTCCAGGTTGCTTGGCTGAGAGAGAGAGAGAGAGAGAGAGAGAGAGAGAGAGAGAGCCCCACAGTTGTCCCTCGGAAAAAGAGCAGAGCAGAGCAGAGCAGAGAGAGAGAGAGAGAGAGAGAGAGAGAGCAGCCGGCTCTCACGCCGCGCATAGGGGGTGAGTGGAAAAAGAAGGAAAATAAGTAAGAAGAAGAAAAAGAAGAAGAAGAGGAAGAAGAAGGAAAAGAGAAAGGAAATAGAGGGAAGGATAGGAAGGTGATCGAGGAAACTTCGGAACGCTGGTAAGAGAGAGAGAGAGAGAGAGAGACGGCGGTAGGAGGGAACTTCAGAAGGACGCCACAAGGATATAGAAGAAGAAGAAGAAGAAGAAGAAGAAGAAGAAGGAAGGAGGAAAAACAGAAACAAAAGAACCAAAGATAAACCTCTCGATTACCTCTTTGTTTATGAGGTCATTCCTTGCTTCGGTGTCCGCTCGCGCACGCGAGGGCGCGTAAACGTGTGCGTACGTTCCAGCGAGCGAGAAAGGAAAAGGAAACAGCGGGGCTGCGCGCGCGTAAGCGCACATACGTACAAAGGCACAGACGAGTCCTTGGATTAATAATAATAATTCTTATTATAATAGTAATGGGACCTCGTGGTCCAGTGGTTACAACACTTTCTGCAAAAGAAACAACTTCGATCCCCCAGGCGAAGCAAAGCCGATTTAGGCATGTCCCTTTAACCCCCCCCCCCCCACCCCACACCGCCATAGATTATATGCACCTAACAGTTAATCCACTGTGGTGGGTCGCAGCCAATAACTCAACCACTTTCTGGAGATTTCTGGAAGAGGCAATGTAACGGAGCGTGGAGACGATAAGTCCCGCCCACTGGGACGTTTCGTACCACCCAAAAAATCGGACCAAGGTGCCTTTTACTCTATATAATTCATGGGAGGACGGAAGTGAGCACCTGAGCCCGGACTGGACGACGGCAAATCAAAACGATGGGGGTTTGTTGCCCGTAGATTGTAATACACTCCTAAGAGAAATAAATTAATTGATATCCCATACCATTTATTAAGAATGAATTACAGCCTGACTATTATTGCGCATAGAAGTAACAACATAGACAATAGCTGTACCTACCATGTGTATATATGTGTATATATATATATATATATATATATATATATAATTATATATATATAATATATATATATATATTATATACATACATACATATATATAGTATATATATGTATATATATATATCTATATATATATATATATAATATATATATATACATATATATATATAGTTGTGTAGGTTGTGTGTATATGTACCTCAAACCAGTGGTATATATTATATACCTGATATATATATATATATATATATATATATATATATATATATAATGTATGTATGTATATGCATATGTATATATATATATATATATCTGTGTGTGTGTATATATAATATATATATATATATATAACATATATTTATATATATATACTATTTATATATATATATTTTATATATAATATATATATATATTCATATATAATCTATTTTCTTTATTTATATAACGAAGATCTGTTCTTTCTGCTACCTGCTCTTACTTCCTGATATTTACCATATTCTTTGGAAGCTTGAATTGGTCCCTGTGATGGTGGGCTTATCCATATGATAGGGGGTTTTTCATCCTCCTTAATAATTAATAAAATAATAATAAATAATAATAATAATAATAATAATAATATGTAAATAATTATACCCAAGCTAGGCAGACCTCCTACCCGCCCCCCCCCCCCCCCACCCCCCCCACACACAAAATATATGTTTCTCGCTACCGTAATGCAACCGTTCAGAAAGAGCGATACTACCTTTTGAGCTGAGCCTAGCCTTTGCCTGCCTACCTACCGCTAGGTAAAAAAAAAATTGAAAATAAAAAAGATAAAAAAAGGGCATTAATGGCAGCAATTTGCAACGCCATTAGCAGTGATTAATATTGATGACAGCTCTAACGGGTACGAACAACCTTCATCAAATGGCTGGAACTCATTTTGATGTCACCGGCGAATATGCTATTTCACATTAATCCGTCCTGCCTCTTTGGTTGGGTATCATCATTTCGTTAGGAAAGGTAAAATGAATAACGAGTGAAAAAAAATAAAATAAATGAACGTTTGACGAAGGTATTTTGATTTGGCGGGGAAAGTTGATTGGGTGAAAGTGTTATTGATTTAGGCTGGGAGATACAAGTAGTACCTTTTTATACAGGTACTTTATTTATACAGGTATTTGGCCAAAAATGTACATATAAGCTCTGATAAAAAGTACAAATGAAAAGTTGTATAAGAGAAATATACATGTACATCTGTCTATATATATATATATATATATATATATATATATATATATATATATATATATATATATATACATATATTTATATATAATATATATCTATATATATATACATATATATAATATATATATATATATATATATATATAAACACACACACCTTCCACGTACCACCTTTCGTAGCTAATAATAATTACCGAGCAAGGTATCGTGGAATTCTCGTACAATAATAATCCTACTGCTAGTCTTCCTTGAGCCCTGGAGAGTCGGCTCAGATTAGCCCCTGACTTCCATCCTTCTGAAACTTATTATTATGATTTTTTTTCCTTTGCGTTATTAAGCTTTATCTCTCTCCTATTCCGTGGAGGTTTTAGCAATTTTTTCCAGACGGGTTTGAAACCAAAATAAATATCTATTCTGACTATAATCTATCTTTTAGTAGGTTTCGCTTTGGATTTCACTTATATATATATATATATATATTATATATAAAATATATATATATATATCATATAGATATATATATATATATATATATATATATATATATATATAATAATATATATATGTGTGTGTATATATATAAATAATATATGTATATGTATATATATATATATATATATATATATATGGTATATATGTATATGTATATATATCATATATATGTGTGTATATATATATATAATATATATATATTATATAATTATATATATATATATATATATATATATATATATATATGTATATATATATAAATGCATATAGTCACGTATCTGGTGGTATTTGCAGCAGCCATATGTCGAACTCTTGACTTTTGAATTTCCTAATATTTCTTATACTACACATATATATATATATATATATATATATATATATATATATATATATTTATATATATATATATATATATATATATATATATATATATATATATATATATATATATATACATATATGTATATATATATATATATATATATATATATATATATATATATATATATATATATATTATATATATATATATATATATATATATATAATATATATATATATATGTATTATTTATATATATATATATATATTATATATATAAAATCCACTGAAATCCTTTGAATCTCCGAATATAAAATAAACCCAAAATACGAAATAAAATTGATATAAACCTTTTTTGCCCTGACTGGTTCAACGTTCAACGTCAACCCATTAAGCTGTAGAGGAAGCAAAAGAGCTTATGAGAAAGAGAAAGAGAGAGAGAGAGAGAGAGAGAGAGACGAGAGAGAGAGAGAGAGAGAGAGAGAGAGCCGAGCCTACTCCTCAGGGAAGAGCGCTGCCATAAAACACATCACTTGATGTAAGCGCGATTTAATCTTCGGGGCGCTATATCGTGATTTCCTAAGAGGCGAATGACCCATTAAAATCAAAACTGCATTCGGGTATCTCAAGACATTAAAATACGGGGGTCATGTCATGTTTTGGCAGCACCCCCAATGATAAGCAAGCGGTGGGCGTAAATTTGGCGATAAGCAAATTCATTTCCCACGGGTTTAAGGACGCATCCTTTACAAGGCGTTGTACTGTTGACGTTTTTCATGTGGATGTGTGTACTTGCGTGTGTATATATATATGTGTGTGTTGTGTGTGTGAGTGTGTGTGTATATGTGTACCAGTATATATATATATATATATATATATATATATATATATATATATATATATATATGCATATATATATATATATATATATATATATATATATATATATATATATATATATATATATATATATATATATATATATATATATATATAACATTTTTACATTTTCAGCTGGAAATCAATCGAGGCAAATCTTCTGACTGACTAAAAGAAAATGGTAATAATAATAACTAATAATAATAAATTAATAATAATAATAATAATAATAATAATAATAATAATAATAATAATAATGATAAATTAATCTCAAATTCACTATCTATCATAATTCCTGTTTTTGTAAGTATAGTACTTACTGAGCAGTCTGTTACGAAAGGCGAATAAAGACATATTACTTAACTACGGACCTTTGACTTTATACCCTGGACTAAACTTTCTATCATGTGAAACATCCCATTTCGTCGCCTGCAAAACGAGAAGCGACGTAAAAACGTCATTGTTTACACCTTACGACCCAAACACCACTGGAGGTTGTTTAGCTTACGTTCAGACAAACAGTCACAAATAAATAAACAACATTCCGAATGGGACGATAAAAATACAATGACTGGCCTCTTTGCCAGTAAAATTCGCAAAAGGATAATGAAGATAATGGGACTAACTTTATAATGAAGGCGAAAGGAATGTGATTGCCTTGCCTCGGCTGGTT
>NC_087221.1:43301216-43306216 GCF_015104395.2 Macrobrachium nipponense
GCCAGACTGCAAAAACAATCTTGACTTCATAGTGGCTTTTGATAAATTCATATCTGACAGAAACTACAGCCGTGAAGAGATATGTTTAAAAGGTGTGTTACTAAATGCTTTAACTGACCTAAATAAGAAATATCCTGTTCCCCGTAGATTTATGACAGCCATCCGCTCGCTAAAAAAGTTAGATGTTATAATAAGTAGATCAGACAAAGACGGCAAAATCGTAATAATGGACAAGACTTCTACCTCGACAAAATTAACCAACTCCTTAGCGACACAAACACTTACGACAAACTGACGAAAAAATCCCCTCCAAACGTCCCCACAGAATTTTTTCGGAAAGTAAGATTAATTGGCCAAGACAAAAAGAGTATTGAACTATTAGATAAATTTAAAGTAATTAATCCTAAACTCCCCTACTTTTATGGCCTTCCCAAAACTCACAAAGACAATCTTCCATTCAGACCCATCGTTTCATGTGCCGGAGCTTTCAATTACAAAAAAATTTCTAAATGGTTAGCTGGCCTCCTTTCCCCTTTTTTAGGCACTTTTTCGCCCAGTCACATTAAACATTCGGAAGATTTTGTCACAAATTCAGAGAAGCACATATACCACTTCACAACATAAAGCTTTTAAGCCTTGACGTAGATTCCCTATTCACAAAAGTACCAGTACAGGACGTTCTTCAGTTTTTGAGGGAAAAAATTATCCCCTATTCAGATCATTTCCCATTGGCGCTTGACAAAATAATAAAGTTAGTTGAAGTATGTGCATCTAATAACGTATTTTCATTCGAGGAATCATTCTACAAGCAAAAATTCGGGTTCGGGTAGTATGTGGGTAGTCCTTTAAGTCCTGTTTTAGCCAATCTGTACATGGAATACTTTGAAACTACAGTAATAAATGCAATAAAACCCAAAAACATGCTTTGGATGAGATATGTTGATGACATTCTAACATTTTGGGATAATAGGTGGGGCAATTTTAATGAATTCCTTTCAAAATTAAACGCATTAGTGCCAAGCATCAAATTTAAAGTTGAATGGGAAACAGACAACAAAATTCCTTTTCTTGATGTTTTAATAATCAGAGACACGACAGAATACAAATTTACCATATACAGAAAACCAACGTTCTCACTTTCATACATTCACTACTTTAGCTATCACGACATTGCTATCAAGATAGGTGTAGCCAGCAACCTGTTCTTAAGAGCCTTACGAATTTGTTCCCCAGATTTCCTGGAAAAAGAATTTGAACTAATTCGTAAGCAACTTTCGTCTTTAAAGTATCCTGACCATATAATTGAGAAAGCAATTCACAAAGCAAACGTAATTTTCTAACGACCCCATAAAGACAAGACCAGAGATACACCCAACAACAACAAAAAAATGCCACACCTGGACACGATTAAAAAGGTGACTCAGGCCCTTGGAAAATCTAACCCTTTTGCATTTACTTACCCGAACACCTTAGCCAAATCCCTTATTAACGTCCAACAAAAGACATCGCCAAGGACATTGGGTAGGGGTTTACCAGATCCCATGCCAGGACTGTGACCAATCTTATATGCAGGGATTTCTACAGAAAATCACTTCCCCAGAGATTAATACAACACAAACGGTCAGTTAGGTATGGACAACAGAACTCAGCTATTTTCAACCATATAAATGAACATAACCATAGAATAAACTGGAATTTGTCACGTATAATTTATAGCAGCAACTGCCGGTACAAGGGTCAAATGATGGAAACGGCCTTAATAAAAGAGAGGCAGGTAATGAACATCTCAAAAGGAGCGTGGATTTCAAATGTGATCGACGAAGTTTTCATTCAACCAACGCTTAAGAAGATTAAAGAAAGATTATCAGCGGGGGTTACCTAAATTGGCTTATCTGTGGATGGAACTCTTGGTATAAATACCACCTTTTCTGTAAACCTTTCTCATTCATATACCTGAAGAGACAGCAGCTCCGGAAATTAATAACTTTTTCTCTATATTTTTGGTGTTTTTATGGGCTCCTTTTATTAGAATATATATACTATATACGTGTATATATATATATATATATATATATATATATATATATATATATATCATATATATATATATATATATTATATATATTCAAATATACCTACATATATATATATATATTTTGGTGTTTTTATGGTGCTCCTTTTATTAGATATAATACATATATACGTGTATATATATATATATATTATATAATATATACATATATATATATGTATTATATGTTATATATACATGTATATATGTATACATCATACATATATAATATATATATATATATAATATACTAGATATATACGTATGTATATAGACACAGCGTTTTCCTCACAACAATGAGAGAAATTAACGTAAAACATTCCAGCATTAATGAAGCTACTCATCGCTGACACTTGCAAAGACCATGGAGACCAAATTATGATTTACAAAAAAAACAAAAAACAAAATAAATAAATAAATAAATAAAAACTAACTGAAGACTACAAACTAGAGGCTAGAGTTGCTAACTGACTTCACAAGAACTAAAGTCAGCAACTACCTAACTTCAATTATACACAAGAATAATTATCATTACATTTTCTACGGTTAAAAAATTTGGTTAACAATAAAATCGACTCTATTTTTTATATAAAAAAAAATTCAGTTTCAAAATTAAAAAATCTACAGCTTTGAATTAAATTTACTTGACGCTTTGTTGGTTTCTCAATATATCTGTCTATTTTCGTTTTTTTTTTCTATAGACAACATATGCCAATATTCGCGTTAGCCACAGCAACTCGAATAACGTGTGTGTGTGGTTTTTTCTTTTTTTTAGTAAATAACGCCTGCTATTTTTTTTTTTTGTGGGGGGGGCGGAAATATTTTGATTGCTTGTTTTCCGGTCTGTCAATCAACGCTTGTTCGTTATTGCTTCCGTTTCTATCACTTTTATTAATGGCGAAATTTGACCAGGCTGGTGTTCATTTTGGTTTAGTGCTTTTTTTTTATTTAAATTATTTTCGATGTACCAAAAATATAGTTTTGATTACTTTTTGGCGAAAGGTAAAGTATATTACTACTGTTTTTTTTACTGTTTTGTTATTTTCAGTTTTTCTGTAGTGCAAAAAAATATTTTCATTCGTCCTGTACAAAATTATAGTTAAAAAAATATATCAAATCCTTTTTTCAGTATTTGGCAGTTAATTCTGGAAGACAATTCCTATCAAACGCAAGCTGTGATATATTTCTGCATTCTCATCAGAAATTAGCAGTTGAATCTATATGAAAATTCCAACACAAAATATTTTCATTATTGCGATTTTGTCACTGTCTTATGACTTATCCTACAAGTACATAAACATGGACGACGATTTCTCTGTTGTCTTGAGAATGAATTGACAGTCACAAAACAAACAAGGAACGACGTCCTAAAATGGCCAAAACTGTCTATAATCGCAAAGGACACACACTCTTGTCCTCCAGACAGTCAACAAACAAAGCCAAGTACTCGGAAGACCGTCTAGACATAAAACAAAAAACGAAAAATTGCACCTCTAAGTTGTCTAGACGCGAAGGAATACGCACGACTTACGCCTGAATCTGTCTGGACGGAAAACGAAGAAAATAAATGACAAACAAAAACAAAAGCTAAGAATCTGTCTAGACTCAAAATAGAAATAGAGAGAAAGTCAGTCTTTACGACAAGGGAATGGACCCAAATTTAAGAATAAAAAGTGACAGAGTAAAACAAAAAACAAAAAAAAAAAACAGAAAATGCCCAGACGAAAAACTGACAAAACACGCAAACTATTCTAGAAACTATCTAGTGACCTGAAGATCTTCTTCTGAAGGCGCTCTATATTCTTTAAAGATGATAAAACATAAATACAAAAATAAAATTTATTCTTTCTAGACATCTAGATATGACTCAAAAAATACGAAGGCAAAAAAAAAAAAAAAAAAAAATTTCAAAGACACGCAAATCCTCTAAATTCTTTACATATAAAATAAAAATACAAAAAATAAAATTGATTCTGTCTATACATCTAGAATTGACTAAAAAATACCAAGGCAAAAAAAAAGAAAAAGAAAAATCAATTAATTCTGGAAGCTATCTAAGGACCAACCGAAATCCTCTGAGACGCCCCGAACTCATTAAGGATGATGCAATAGAGGGGCGATGCGGACGACGGAGTCGACCGTAAAAATAAGAGCCTCGGAGAGATATACTATTACAGAGGACATTTATGGCCCCTGGAAAAATGCTTCCTGATGCTAAACGGTGAGAGAGGAAATACAATAATATAATATGTGTTACTGAATGGAAGTGTGTTTTGTCGTTTGAGCGAAGGAAGTGGACTAGGGGGATCTTGCGTTAGTAATAATAATAATAATAATAATAATAATAATAATAATAATAATAATAATAATAATAATAATAATTTAAAATTCCTCATAGTAGCACGAGTCTTCAAATGGAGAAACAAATCCACAGTTATGTAAATGTACATATATTTAGGTTTAAAAACAACAAGGATAGCTTTCGGGAATCTGTTCGGTTCCCCTTATCAAATTTAAATATATGTACATTTACATAACTGTCGATTTGTTTCTCCAATAATAATAATAATAATAATAATAATAATAATAATAATAATAATAATAATAATAATAATAATAATAATAATCGAGAAACAGATCCACAGTTGTTTACGGGTATGTATATCTATTTGCAAATAATTCTCTACAGAATTTTCGGGAACCTGTTCGATTCCCATTTTCAATCGATTGGAAATGGGAATCGAAGTTATTCACGAAAGCTCTGTACCAGATATTCATTAGTAAATATACGTACACATAAATATACGTAGATCTGTATCTAAATTTTATTTTAAGATTCGTGCTACTATGAGTCATTTCTAATAATAATAATAATAATAATAATAATAATAATAATAATAAGAAGAAGAAGAAGAAGAAGAAGAAGAAG
>NC_087221.1:43311216-43321216 GCF_015104395.2 Macrobrachium nipponense
TTTTGACTAGGAACCTTTAGAATTGCAAGAGCATAGATTTGGGGTCTCATGAACCTGGCGTAGAATTATAATTATAAATTAAAATGAATTCCTCATTAAATACTGCGAGGATTTTTATCCACTATCATGCATCTAATCCTGAAGACTATATATATATATATATATTATATATATATATATATATATATATATATATATATATATATATATATATATATATATATATACAGTATACCCACTGCACATTCTTCTTCTGTTTCTCCGTACCTGGACGAAACCTGCGTACATAGAAAACGGGAATAAAAAATAATGAAAGGAAGAAGTATTCATATCTTAGTAATATCTTAGTAATTTACATCTATAGCTCTTCATTTATGAATCTGTTAATTTATTTTTCCCATTCTAGTAACTGATCTCTTCTTTCTTCTGTTTTTCCTGTTGCCTCCTGTTGCGTCTTTCAAAAGAACACCTTGATATTCTTGGATGCTTAAAGAATTTCAAGTCAGTGGCCCCTGTGGTGGATGGGCTTGTTCCATATGAATAGGGTTCATCTTTTGAATAATAGTGTTTTTCACTCTCTTCTCGTTCCGACATTTTTTGATTTGGCGAAATGGGACAAAAGTTAAAGACTGGTTTTTGTGTAAGGAATTCTTCTTCTATTAAAAACGCTTCGTAGAATTGTTAGTCATTTAGTTAGACCTTCTCAAAGAGTGATATTTTTATATTTCACTGCTTATGATTCCCTGAGCAAAAAATAATGTCTGCGTATTTAAATTCACAGTATTTAATTACTATTTATTTTTCTTTCGCCTTGGGCTGCTATATTCAATATACGCAAAATTTTTATCTGTAAATCATTATAAGCATCAATTTCAATTCCAGTAACTTCTTTCCCAATCATATCCTTTTCGACACACCATTCAACAATTTTATATCCAATTGCTTTTAACTTCCAGTCTAAAACAAAATATCATAGTATTTATTCATTTATAAACCCGTTCTCCCTACGCTGCAATATTCAATATAGACAAAATTTTGACGTGTAAATCATTATAACCACAACTATATCCTTCTCGACGCCTCATTCAACAATCCGGTCCAACCAAGAGCAGCAGCAGCAGCAGATATATCTCTTACTCGTTCTGGGCTGTTCTCCTTTTACAACCCGTGAATGGACTGTTCTCCTTTATAACTCGCGAGTTATGAGACCTTCCCCACTGGCTGACTGGTCTCAGCAGCAAATGAACGCTAGGTCTTGACTCCCTACTTCATATTTCCATATTTACATTCTCTCTCTCTCTCTCTCTCTCTCTTCTCTTACTTGTTCACCAGCTACCCTCAAAACCGTTGTCCTTAGCAACTAATGGTCATACAAAAAGTCACAACGTTTCTTATTTTTTTCTTTCCACATTTCTCTCAAGGCTGACAGCTCCTCTAAGTTATCCAGTAATACTTCTCTCATCCCATCACATACTATCTCCCAGTCCCATCCCAAATCCCCATCCCAGGACACTTGATTATTATCATTCCATTACCCATCATAATATTATCCTATTCCTTGTACGCTTTGCAACTTGTTCATATTTGCACTTTCTGGCTGAAACTCATAAGGTCAGTTTTCATTCTAAACTCATAAGGTCTGTTTTTATTCTAAAGTGCGTTTGGGGTATGTCACCTAATGCCCTTTTCTCGCCCATGCCCGAAGAAAATATATAAAAAAGGGAGAAGAGGAGGAGATAAGGGTAATTACCCAACCAAGATGGAGGAAACACACTTGTATCATTATTTGGAAGATGACAGATTTCGACCGAAGTTTGAAACAGCTGATTTCTCTACCGGAATTAATCTCTCCTCATTAACTGACAGACCTTCACAGCCTCCTTATATCCCAACAGATCGCCCGATGAGTCTCAATTCCTTTCGTTTAACGGACGATTCCTAAATTCCCAGATTCCTCAATTCGCAGAGGCCCCCGTTCCCAATCCCCGAGAGCGCTCCTTCAACTTCGGAATTTTTCGGATCCGCCAAATTCCTGACTAATCTCGCTCGAATTCCTAAAATGCTTCTCTTTTGATTTATGATTCCCATTAAAGCTTGACTCTTCATCTATTTTTTTCTTCTTTAACAGACGGCTTTGCAACTTGGGAATTTTGATGGAGACGGAGTTGTAAAAGTGATCAAGGAGGTGTTTAGCACCAGGATGGGAATTATGTGAGAGGAAAATTAGTTGCAGGCATTTAATGGGAGCTTTGTCATTTCGTTATTGGTGTACTCATGAATAAGACTGTTATTTTATACATAATAATTGTGGGTCTGACTCTGAAAAAATACTAAGAGATGAATATATTCACTGAAAAAATAAGGAGACATTAATATGTAGAGGGTTAAAAATTCTATATACATACATACTTATATATATAAATATATAAATATAATATATATATCTATATATATATATATGTATCTATTATATATATATATATATATATATATTATATCTATATAATATATATTATCTATATACATATATATATATATCTATATATACATATATATTATATATATATATATAATACATATATATACTATATACTATATATATATATATATATATATACATATATATGTATTCTATGATATGTACATGAATTGTAAATAAATATATGTATATTAAATAAATAAATAAATAAATGTATATATAATAAATTAAATAAAATATATGTATTTATATATATATATAATAGTATATATACTATTACAAACATATTCATACATAAAACCTTCAATCACACAGCCACAACCAAAACCTCTCAACACACACACACACACACAAACAGCAGTCACAGGTATCGTTGATTATAAGCAATACCAGAAGAAGAAGAAGAAGAAGAAGAGAAGAGAGAGAGAGAGAGAGAAGAGAGAGAGAGAGAGAGAGAGAGAGAGAGAGACGTCCCAGCCTCCTCATCTCGGTCCCTCGGATCCACAGCTCTTAGAGCAAATGAACTCAATTCCATTAGTTGGAAAGTCTTCGGCTCATTCACGGCGAATACCCCGCAGTCTGCGATATTGCCAGCTCTCGTGCATATGCGTTGCAATGGCCTCTTTGTGTTGCAACAAGGCTAAGTAGCTGTTGAATCTAATATGATATGTGGAGGGATCGAAATGTTTTTGTTTTTCTTTTTTGTAAACTCCTCGGTAATGTGGTTTTCGTTGTCAATGAGTGGAAGGGTTTTATTTATTTATTGATTCATTAAATGCGTTATATATACACTCTCTCACACACGCACACACACACACACACACACACACACACACACATATATATATATATATATATATATATATATATATATATTATATATATATATATATATATATATATATATATATAGTATGCATATATTACCAACTCAGGCTAACGATTAAATTACGCGTGCCACGGCGAGAGGAATATTCATCAGAGCAGGAATTACCATATTACAGTTTTTGAACTGTAAAACCAGTTTTTGTATTCTTTCAGACGTCCAAGGATTATGGCATTTTGTTGAAACTTCATTTCCATAATTAGTATGCAGTTTAGTTTAAACACACACACACACACGCACGCACACACGCACACACACACATATATATATACATAATATATATATATATATATATATATATATATATATATATATATATATACAAGCATGAATACAAACGTGTGTATGAATAAAATTCGTGTAAAGGAGCTTAGTTAAGCTCCACTTTTTTTTTGTTTACTCGGGGAGTAAGCCTACAAACTATTTGTTGTGGTTGTTGTTGTTGTTGGAGAGGCAGCAAAGCCTGAAAAGGTCTGAAAAAAAACAGTAGAGAGTAATTATTTCTAATAAAATATAGTTTTCTTTTTTTAATTTTCGTTGGTGAAACAACGGGTTATTTGACCGTACATTTCAGCACGCGCCTCGAGCAAGCTGGAGGTCGGATGGCGCCTTGTTTTCTAGTATTTGTATTGAGAGATAACTAGAAAGACAGTCAAAGTATTTTGGGCTCCCTAATGAGAACGACGAAACCGCCATCACAATCTTTAAAACCGCAGGAAAATAATAATTTATTCTAGATAATAAAAACCACAGATTTATCAACAGATTCCAATCTTAAAACTGCAGGAAAACAATAATTTATTCTAGAGAATAAAAACCACAGATTTATCAACAGATTCCAATCTTAAAACCGCAGGAAAGCAATAATTTATTCTAGAGAATAAAAACCACAGATTTATCAACAGATTCCAATTTTAAAACTGCAGGAAAACAATAATTTATTCTAGAGAATAAAAACCACAGATTTATCAACAGATAAAAGAAAGCGCCATCTTTCCCCCCCTTTTAAATTTTCATATGCAAACGCCTGCTGGCAGAATTCCCCACTCACTCACTGAATCGCCTCGTCACTTGTTCCTCTATTGTGTTATTCTTCTATTCTTTATATATATAGCTATTTCCTACCACCATCCCTCGCTAATATATTATAGCTATTTAATCCTAACCAACCATCCCCGTCTATTATAATATAAGCTATTTCCTACCACCATCCCTCGGTTCTAGACGAACCTATTTATAGGCCGGGTTATTCATAGGAGCCCGACCTCACGCAGCCTGGCCTTGGGTGACCTGGAGGATATATATATTCAGGGAAGCTGATGTACCGTGAGGATCCCAAGCCCACCATTTCATAGCTTTCCGTGGGACACCTACTACTATAATACCACCTCTGCTGCCTCTCTCTCCTCCCTTGATCTCTCCCTGAAACATCCCCAACCTCCCACCGTCGTCGTCCCCAGACCTCTCCCCAAAAGCGAGCTTTCCACCCACCAACACATCCCCCCCCCTCCCCATACCGTCCTCCAATTGGGGGACTCTCTTATCCTATCAGAGAGCAATGGCCCACGATTAATCCTGGATCGAATTGAGATTTTGAATAGCTCATTTTTTTTTCTTTTTAATCTCTTGCGCTTTTGATTATTTTTCCCCCTTTTTTGGTGTTGGAAATGAGCTCTTCTGGAGAGATGCCGTTGGATTTTGGCTTTTCCTCTCTCTTTTTCGCTCGTTCCTTAATTGGCAGATTATAAGAAACGATTTTTTGCGAAAGTGGCAATATCTCCACGTTAAATCGGTGATATTTTTTGGAAGGTTGTATTCAGTAATTTGGATTTTACTGACCATGCCATGATCATAAAATAACTGAAACGTTATGTAGATAATTGGCCTCTATGGAAATATTTTCTGTGAAAAATAAAAGAGGATGTATAGTATAATATAGCTTAAATAATATCTTGTATTTCCAAGGGCATAATCTCTCTCTCTCTCTCTCTCTCTCTCTCTCTCTCTCTCTCTCTCTCTCTCTCTCTCTCTCTCTCTCTCTCTCTCTGAAAGCAATTAGTAATTTCAGTAGGTACTACCTTACTCATATGTCTACGAAACGTTTATAAAATTTAAGCATTACATATACATATGTATATACACATACATACATACATACATACATACATACATACATACATACATACATACATACATACATACATACATACATACATACACATACAATCTCATACTCCTTCGCTGTTAGCCTTGTCTCTGCCCAACATAAATACCATTCATAATGCCTGTATGTCAAGAGATGGTCTTCCTGATATATTTAGCTACAGCTTGGTAGTGCATCTTGCAAGGGAAATGCGTCTGCCTCCCTGACAAGGTGAGTATCAGGCATCAGGTATCAGTTAGAAGGTGTACGAGGTGTCTAGGTGGTGCTTGCTTTGTGCCAGTGTTTGTAAATATATTTGCTATGCATTTGCAGTTCAAATAAACGCTTACAAATTACCTAATGCATTTACTATTACGAGGGCATTTGCCTGTTGCATACGCTGAGTCTATCTGGTTTCAAAGGAAGTTAGCAATCATATGTACTTCAAAGTGTATGTATAATATGTATAATATTGGCGTATGTGTACGGGTGTCATGTGAACATGTATAGTACTGACATGTTTATGCGTGAACATTATTGCACAGTTTAGATTTAAAACTACACAGGCAACTGAGGGTGTACAGTTAAAAACATGCATTTTTCTCTATATGAGTATGTACATATTCAATTAATGTTTTTATGTAATCATTACATGTAGGTTTTTCACGTCTGTTGAAAGCAGGATATGCAAAATAATTACTTATTTGTAAGAGTGCATTTTAATCTAAAGAAGCCTAGACCAGCTTGCCCCCAATATCTTGAAACTACTTGCTCGTGCGTGTGTGTGTGTGCGTGTGTGCATGTGTGTATACGTGTGCCAATGTTTGTGCCTGTTTGCTTGCATGCGAGCTCCTTGATTGATGACCCTTCTTTTTTAGAGGTTGCATGAAATTTAAAATGTTTCTTTACGGGAATTCGATAGAAGTGGAGAGAGGAACATGACTGAATATCGGAGACGAAAGTTGAAAAGCACGACGGAATTTGCAGAGAGAGACTGGTTGAAAATATTACAAATATGGCCGAGGTTGGAACCTTTTTTTTTCGGGTGGTTAAAATGTTGCTATGATCGGGAACAGGTTTTTAAAATTCTTATTATTAGGGAAAAGCTGTATCGCGAGAGTATATATAATGCTCTAAATGGTCCACAATAATACAAAGTGTTAAGAGTCCGTGTATAATTTTTAAGACTTTGCGAAAAGCTTTCGAACCCTTCCCTGTGTTCATCTTCATCCTTGGACTGAAGATGAACCCAGGGAAGGGTTCGAAAATTTTTGTAAAGTCTTAAAAATTATACACGGACTCTTAACACTTTGTATTATTGTGGACCCTTTAGAACATTCTTATTATTATTTCATTACCTCCGGTATCGATGTTGGACGGAGATTATGTTAATAATTATCTGTTTGTTTGACAGAATATGGGTGAATGAGAGTCAGCACACAGGATTTTTCAAAGCTTTTCTTGTAGGCTTCAACGAAACCTTCTTGATGAGGGGTGCATTATGGGGCCAAATACGAGCCCATTTAATTTACATCAAATCAGACGACCTGCATATTAGTCAAGATCAAGCTATTCACTTATCAAGAGCTTCATTACTTTTTTTTTCAAATTCGCTAAGTTGAATTTACTTCTCCAGAATTTCACTTCACTTTGGATAAAAAATACTTCACTATTTAGAATGGCTAAACCTGCATGAACTGCGTTCCCCAAAAATTGTGAAACTTTGCCTTTTCCCCTTTACCTGACCCTAACGAAAAAAAAAGAAGTAAAAAATAAATAAATAAAAAAAGGAAACGATGGGGTGGCACTGAAGAAAAACTTTTCCCCAGTGGGGATGTTGGTTCTAAATGGAATTCGTGATTTGGAATTCATGATTTGGAATTCGATGGGTATTGTCATGAGTAAATGAGATTATACGAGTTTTCCGAAAATACAGGGCGAACGGAGATGGGCAAAGAGAATAAAATACAGATGCTGACGTATGTGTGTGTGTGTGTGTATGCATACTTAACTTACGGACACGCACACATACATAAACATAACACACAACAAAAAGGCCTTTTAAGAAAAATTTAATCGTCATCTGAACTCAAACTTAAGTAGTAGCGAAAAGCGTAAACAAAAATCATGAAGAAATTGAGAAGATAATACAATACTGTGGCTATATTACACATAATACACTCACATATATATTAATATAAATATATACCATATATATACAATAATATATACATATATATACATTATATTCTACATATATACAATCACATGCAGTATATATACCCACTACATCCATATATAATACATATAATATACATAATATACAATACATACCTATATATAATACAAATACATAACATACATACATACATCATACATACATACATACATACATACATACATACATATATATATAATATATATATATATATATATATATATATATATATAGACAGACAAGCACTACTCCTACTCCTAAATTTCCGGGCCAATTATGTACCTGAAAGTAACCGCCCTTTCACTTTTTTGAGGGGCTGAGATCGGTTTCAGTTCCTTATCGAGTCTAGGATGAGGCTGCAAGACCCACGACCTTCTCCGCCTGGATTGTAACCAACCACAACCGAATAACTACCAGGGAATTATTCAAAGCTGAGGTAATCAGAAGCACGACGGGATTTAACAGAAGGGGAATGTGTGTGTGTCTGTAACTACTTTTTAAATTTTTATCCATACAGATTTAAAACTAATAAAATATAAAAGTAAAATCAATTACAAATATAAAGATTAAATTCAAGATTTCATACATTTTCATTCCCATAAAGTATTACGCAGAAAGTCAAAGTATGTATATCTGATTTTTTGTCATTTTTGGAAAAATATGAGCTGACAAAACTCGTACCTTTTTTCGTTTCTTACTAAAAAAAAACATTGTTAAAAAAGAAAACGTTATTCAAACGTTTGTTTCAGTGTCAGAACAGGCCCTGCATCCAAGAGCCTCGTTCAAACCGACCACAACAGGAAACCCTTCAGGAGTGAAGGTAAAAATGCACAGAGCTCTCGATGTCTCCCCCTGTGTGAGGGGGAATTAATTGGCATTCGACTGGCTGGTTGCAGCAGCCATGACAAAAGCTCCGGTTCTCAAGGGACAATCAACTGGAGGGTTTTATTTTGCTAGATGGAGATTCATTTTCGTTTTCTAATGCACAGAGGACTTTTTGGGTCCTCTCTGGTGAGATGAATGGAGTCTGAAGAGGTCACTATAGCCTCAGAAAAGGAATAAATAGATAAATGAAATGTGAAATGACTGGTCAAAGTTCAAATGACAATCAATAGGAGGTTTTTATTTTGCTAGATGAAAGTCATATGTTTGAACTTTTGATCTTCGTTGAGGTGGATTGAAGTTAAAACAGTTCATTTTCACCCTCTATAATCAAGAAATGAAATGTTAAGTGACTGGTCAAGTTCAAAAGATAATTAATAAGTTTTTATTTTGAACTTTTGATCTTCGTTGAGGTGTATTGAAGTTAAATAAACTCAATTTCACCCCCAGGAAAAACAATCAAATTAAGAGAGAAATGAAATGTGAAGTGACTGGTCAGAGATGACAGAATCTGGAGTTTTTAATTTGTTATATGAAGATTATACGTTTCTATTTTTAAAATGCCAAGAGCTTTGAATCTTCTTTGAGGCTAAAAAAAAAGGCAATTTTCTCCCCTGGAAAGGGATAAGTTAAATGAGAAATGAAATGTCAAATGATTGGACAGAAGAGGCGTATGCATGACGGATTTTGGGAGCTGATATGAACCGCTTAAAGAGAAGAGGTCACTGGAATTACTCATTGGAGAGAGAGAGAGAGAGAGAGAGAGAGAGAGAGAGAGAGAGAGAGAGAGAGAGAGAGAGAGAAGAGTTTTGCTCTCGGGAACCTCCTTTGCAAAATTCTCTCTCTCTCTCTCTCTCTCTCTCTCTCTCTCTCTCTCTCTCTCTCTCTGCGAGTATTTCAGACCATAATGTCATAGAATTAACAGTCCATTCCAAAGCAAGTGAAAACAGAGATAAGCAAGAAATGAAAAAGTGGGAAGAATATGGAAAATACAACTTCTAAAGTAAAAATATAAAATGGTCAGAAATAAATGAAGAATCAAACAAAGATTGGGATAACATTTTCGTAAGTGATGATATAAAGGTAAATACGGAGATATTATATAAAATATTAGAGAAAATAGTGGATAAATATATACCGAAGAAGAAAAGTAAACATCAGTCATACATACCAAGTGACAGAGGGATCTTGTTCCAGAAAATCAGAAAGTGGAAAAAAGGTCTTGCAAAAGAAAAAAATGCATGGAAAGTGATCAAACTAAAAAGTAAGATAGAAAATGCAGAACAAAAGATTATACAATCAAAAGAAAATGAAAAACGGGACTTGGAAGAAAAAACCCTAGTAAATATCAAGCAAAACCCCCAAACTATTATACTTGTATGCGAAAAAGAT
>NC_087221.1:43326216-43331216 GCF_015104395.2 Macrobrachium nipponense
GAGGGCTGCAAACTAGTGTGTTGATTATCCACCCTCTAGTCATCAAACGTACCAAATTGCAGCTCTCTAGCCTCAGTAGTTTTTATTCTATTTAAGGTTAAAGTTAGCCATAATCGTACTTCTGGCAGCGCTATGGGTACCAACAACATAGGCCACCACTGGATCGTGGCTGAGTTTTATGGGCCGCTGGTATGATTTTTATGGGTCGTGGCATTTATTATTAGTTGATTGTACATATCACGCCTGCATAACACATTTAGTGCTATGAACTAACAGACAAAAACAACAACAGACCGCAAAAGCAAGACCATAAAACAGAAAGGCACAAAAGCAGAGATAACCCAAAGAAACCATTACTCCTTCCCCCCTCTAACAAGCAGTAAGTTAATTTCATAGAGTTATTCTATGAAGTAGATTCCGCAAGCACGGGAGGAGGAGGAGGAGGAGGAGGAGGAGGAGGAGGAGGAGGAGGAGGAGGAGGATCCTTTTGAAGGTGTATGAGCGCAATCTTTATTAGTTTCAATTATATCATCATCTTTTCCGTTTTCCTTCGAGATACGACCTACCTGAGGCTTACTGGGAGAAAACATGTAGTAGGTGGGGAGATAAAATATAATGTGGAAATGTATTTATTTCCCTCCAAGTCCTCAAAAGGAAAAAAGGATATTTATTTTCCTCCAAGTTCTAAAATATATATATATATTTATTTACCCTCCAAGGTCTCAAAACTAAAAAAGATTTATTTCCTTCTAAGTTCTCAAAAAAAAAAAAAAAAAAAATAGGGATATTTTTCTCACTCCAAGTTCTCAAAAAAAGGATATTCATTTCCCTCCAAGTTCTCAAAAAAAAAAAAAAAAAAAAAAAAAAGGAGAACTTGTGGAGATTGTGGACACTGCAGCAGATCAAATCTTCTGAAGGGAGATCAACGTAAGAATGGAGAAAATCATGAATTATATATATATACTATATATATATATATATATATATATCTAATACTATATATATTATATGTATAATTAATTAAAGGATAATATTTTTTTTTGTTTCGTTTCAGAATGTTAATAAATGACGCTGAATCAATCTACTAAAATAATGATTGCCATTTACAGGAAAGATTTCTAAGAAACAGGAGGTTTAAGTTGTTGATAAATGGGAGCTATTATTTAACCAAAAACTTCAAAACAGTATATACAAATATATATATATATATATTATATATATATGTATATATATATATATATATATCTACACATATATATATATATATATATATATATATACATATATATATATATATATATATATATATATATATATATACATATATATATATATATATATATATATATATATATATATATATATAATATATATATATATGAGAGAAAGAGAGAGAGAGACCTTACCTTACAGACCTTACATCTTGTTCGGGTTGCCCCAGGTCCCTCAGTTGTGAGGCACCTTCTAATTGTCTACCAGAGAGTTGCTTAGTACATCTTCCGGTATATTTTGCATCTTCCGATGGTCTGGGATGCAGTTTAGATATTTGTCGAGCTTATTCTTAAACACATCTACGCTCACTCCTGATATTCCTCAGATGAGCTGGACAACGCATTGAATAGACGCGCTGCATTATCGATGCTGGTGCGTAGTGGATAATGTCCTGTGTGCTTTCCTTATTTTTCCTGGTATAGTTTTGGGCACTATTAATATACCTCTGCTTGCTCTTTCTGATATTTTTAGTTCCATGATATTTTCTGCTATTCCTTGCTATCTGGTTTCCATGCCTGAATTATCATGTAGCGTTCTCTTCTCCTTTCTAGACTATATAATTTTAAGAATTGTAGTCTTTCCCAGTAGTCAAGGTCTTTAACTTCTTCTATTCTAGCTGTAAAGGGGACCTTTGTAACACTCTCTATTTGTGCAATATCCTTTGATAGTGTGGGTACCATATCATATTGCAAATATTCAAGTGGACTACGAACATATTTTTATAAAGCATAATCATGTGTTTCAGCTTTTCTTGTTTTGAAGTGCCGTAACAACATTCCCATTTTTGCTTTACATTTTGCCAACAAAGTTTGCTATTTGATCATTGCATAACATGTTCCTATTCATCATCACACCAAGGTCTTTAACTGCTTCCTTATTTGTGATTGTCTCATTATTAGGTCCCCTATATGCATATAGCTTTCCTTCTCTGTCTCCATAATTTATTGATTCAAATTTATCAGAGTTAAATACCATCCTATTTTCCTCTGCCCAATCATATACTTTGTTAAGTCTCTTTGTAGAGCGTTCCTATCTTCATCACAAGTAATTTCTCTACTTATTCTTGTGTCATCAGCGAAACTACTCACTACCGAATCCTTAACATTACTGTCTATGTCTTCAATCATAAAACAAACAATATTGCAGCTAGCACCGTACCTTGTGCACACCGGATATTACCTTGGTTTCATCCGATTTCTCATCGTTTGCAATAACTATCTGTTTTCTGTGTGTAAAAATTCTTTTAACCATCTTCCTACTTTATCTACGATATTTGTGTTTTCTAATTTTCTTTGCTAATATATTATGGTCTACTTTGTCAAAAGCTTTTGCAAAGTTCTAAAGTAAACCACATCTGTTTCATTTCCGCTTTTCATATTTTTGAATATGTTCTCACGGTGGACTAACAGTTGGGTTTGTGTACTTTTTCCGGGTACGAAACCGTGTTGTCCTATATTAAACAAATTATTTTTTATTAAATGTTTCATATATTCTTCATTACCCTTTCATACACTTTCATAATATGTGATGTAGACTCACAGGCTATAATTACTTGCCTCTAGTCTTGATCCACGTTTTGTTGAAAGTAGGGGTGATATATGCATAATTTGTGATCATCATAAATCTTGCCTGTATCTACACTTTTGTCTTAATAATATTGCAAGTGGCTTTGCGATAGAATGAACTACTTTCTTTAACAAAATAGCAGGGACTCCATCAGGCCCTGCAGCAGCTCCATTTTTAATTTCTATGTCAGCTAAACATATTCCACTATTTTCTTCCCATTACTTCTATATCATTATCTTCATTATCTATTCTAGGGGTGAATTCTCTCTTATATCGTTCTGCCAGTATGTTGCAAATTTCCTTTTTTTCATTCGTTAATCTCCCTTCAATTCTCAGAGGGCCTATTTCTATTCTTCTTTTATTCATCTTCTTCGCATATGAGTATAATAGTTTGGGGTTTTGCTTGATATTTGTTAATAGGGTTTTTTCTTCCAAGTCCCGTTTTTTCATTTTCTTTTGATTGTATAATCTTTTGTTCTGCATTTTCTATCTTACTTTTTGTTCTATAACTTTCCATGCATTTTTTTCTTTTGCAAGACCTTTTTTCCACTTTCTGATTTTCTGGAACAAGATCCTTCTGTCTCTTGGTATGCATGAATGATGTTTACTTTTCTTCTTCGGTATATATTTTTCCACTATTTTCTCCAATACTTTTATATAATATCTCCGTATTTACCCTTATGTCATCACTTACGAAAATGTTATCCCAATCTTTGTTTAATTCTTCATTAATTTCTGACCATTTTATATTTTTACTGTAGAAGTTGTATTTTCCATATCCTTCCCACTTTTTCATTTCTTGCTTATCTCTATTTTCACTTGCTTTGGAATGAGCTGTTAATTCTATGACATTATGGTCTGAAATACTCGCATTATAAACTATTATTTCTTAACATAATTCATCTCGTTCACAAATACTAGGTCTAAAGTATTTTCCTTTCTTGTTGGCAGTGAGTTATTTGTTGAATGTTGTCTAGTAGCATATCTAATAGCTTTTCAAATTGCCTCTTATCTTCTGCACTACTATTACTCTCTTTTTTATATGTATAAGTACAACCACAATCTCCTATTCGTTCTTTCCATTCTACGAAAGGAAGTTTGAAGTCACAAATTAGGAGAATAGTCAAGTCCTTGTGATTTCTACATATATCATCCAATTTTTCAATTATTAAGTCAAACTCTTTAGTATTAGGATTAAGAGAGAGAGAGAGAGAGAGAGAGAGAGAGAGAGAGAGAGAGAGAGAGAGAGAGAGAGAGAGAGAGAGAGAGAGAGAGAGAGTAAAATTTCCGCTTCGCCAAAGAAATCTGATCACTCTAGCATCACATAGGGGGAACCAAAACTAATTTGGGAACCTGCAGTGCAAATCCTCAACATCTAATAATTAGATTAATTCCGGAGTATTAACTCCTGAAGATGATAAAAAAGCATTAGATTATTACCACTGCTTGATTAAATCCGAGTTTTATCCAATATTATCCAATATTGGATAAAACTCGGCTTTAGTTTTCTTTTGCTTCCATTTAGTGACAGAGCAAATGCGAGAAAATATTTAATGCCAAGTAATTGAAGTTATTCTGATCTTTTTTCAAGCGCAAGATCGCTTTCATTTTTAATAAATGCAAAATTTTGTTCCCTTCAACAACTATAAAATCGGTGGTTTGAAAAGGGTCTCCAAGTTGCAGCTCATAGAGACGAAATGAGGAATAAAACCAAATTCAAACCAAGGGAAGCTGAAACGTGGATTTTTCCCATATCAGTATTAATTCAACATTTTCTTTCATTTTTTCCCCTTTTGGTAAGTTTTAATATTACGTTCCTCCAATACTTTACGTATAATGAAGTTGAAAATTTCCTGATGACTCTAAATTTAAGAACAGGGAAATACAGAAAAAAAGAGAAAAAGTCAACACTTCATCATTTTATAACCGAAGGGGAAAAAGGAGAAAGAAAATAAAGCCAATAAAAGAGGAAAACCAAACAATGAGGAGAATGAGGAGACTCCTTTGAAGATCAAAGATAAATCAATGGAGATCTGCAAACAAAAAAATAAAAATCAGCGCACAAAGAGAGATAATTACAGATCAAAGGAAGAGGGTGAGCACAAAAGAGGGGTGACAAGAAGGGGGTGATAACAGGCAGACAAACAGACAATTAGGAAACA
>NC_087221.1:43333716-43338716 GCF_015104395.2 Macrobrachium nipponense
CTCGAAATCTCCATGTTTATCACGACTCATGGTAGGTCCTAAAAATAGGCTTTGAAGAAAAAATGTGGGACCGAGCCTCTGTTTACAATATAAAAGCACTTCAGGTATTACCTAAAACTGCCTATTTTTCACCCCAATTCTCCAAATTTATCACGACTCTTGACCTACGTCCTAAAAATAGGCTTTGGAGGAAACAAAAATAAAAGAGAGAGAGAGAGAGAAAGTGGGGCCAAGCCTCTCACTCCCGATAGAATCAGGAACCTCATAGTTATCAAATCTGCAAGACAACCTGACAGGGCTGCAGGCATGTTGCAACTGATCCGGAAATAGATTGCAAAAAACTGGCTGCAATATGAGAGACACGACACAGTATCGCAGGAAGGAGGCTCGGTGAATGTTGCATAATGTTGCATAACGCCACAATCTTGCAATGGGTTCGATATACGTCCAGTGAAACTGCTTGTTACTATCACAAACATTTTGTCGATTTGAGCGTTTTCTTGTGACTCAATCGTGAATTAGTTGTTTTGTGTGTGTGTTTTTTTTTTTTTTAATACGTTCAATGAAAATTCTCATCACTATTACACATACTTTGTCGGTTTCCGGAACTCAGTGTGACTCACTGACGCTTGTAGGTTATCCCTATGGTTTGTTGCAAGTTTCAAGATTTTATTGTTAAGGGGTGTGTGTCACAAACATATTTGAAGATAAATATATTTGAAGATAGAGACATAATTGAAGATAAATACATTGCTGTACATGCTCTACAAGATACATTTCCGGATAAATACATTATAGTTCCTGCAATGAAATGCGAGACTTTAAAAATGCATAGATCGAATGCCTGAATTGGATAAAGATGAAGAATTCGTTTCCAGTAAGCAAGACATACTCTCTCATCCAGTGCACGAAAGTAGCAGCCAAGTCGAGCTATTGCATAATGAGATCATTTTTAAACTACGAAAACTGGAGAGAGTGTCAACTGGACTTGCTATAAAGATTGTGATTTAGATTTAGGCATTGTTCACGCGCACATATTTCTGATCAAATTCGTCAAAGGAAAACGAAGACCGGAGTTGAAATCATTTAGGGGTAACCAATTATCAACATAATTGTCATCGTTGCATATTATAAAACGTCTGATGGACGGTATATCATATCAACCACGTATTCAGTAACGTTACTGATAACATTTATTATCTCTTGCTCATAAAACTCGTTCAAAATATGCAATAATTAAAATTATTTTTAATTCAAATATAATTAGATTGCCGTATTGGTTAGGGCGACCACGTGGTCACTACCTTGTCCTTTCTCCAGAGAGGGAATTCGATGTATTTTTGCTCAAAATAGAGAAGCTTACGCCATCTATTGGATGGACGACATCATTTTAATACTTGGGGGAGTAAGGGTCTCAGATATTTGTTAAAATTCCTTTTTTCTCACAAACCAAAGTTCCAAATCCAGTGGAATACCTAGCGTAGCTTTTAATTAGAATAGCGATCCTTGATATGTAAGAATTTCAGCTTAATATAATGTCAATAAGAAGTTTGTAATCTCAAGTGACGATCAGTTTCACCCAAACCAAACATACCTTCGCCAAACCTAGCGCCACGTAGACCCAATACTACCAACATAATAATAGGCATTGATAGGTTATTATATAGACGGATACAACGATTCTGAGGACATTTCAGTAGTATAAGAGACTATTTTAACCATTTATCATTTCCAACTTGTTAAATAACGCACAGATTGGTCCGTAGACGTGGTTCTTCTTCTTCTAAAACCTGGAAGTTGGCAAGTCTGACTGCAACGTGTCCAAGGAATGTAAACTATACAAACAAAAGAGTAAGATTTCCGTCTTATCTTTGAGAAATAATCAACGATCTTAAGGACAATTAAGCATACAAGAGTCAATCGTTAATCATTTATCATTTTAGCTTCTTAAATGACACTTAAAGTGTTACAATTACTTGGTTTTCCTTTTTCTAATACCTAATAGATTGGCAATTCCGACAACACCGTTTCCAAGGAGGGAGAAGAAAGCGGCTCTTTTAGCGTTTTATGTTGACCGAATGTTTACCAGGAGCAGAGAAAATATTATATTCTAGCTCGTTCAGATACGCAATTCGAAAAAAGCGAATGAATGTATAAAATTAGAACATTTCAATACTCAGTACAAAAGCCAGGATATATACCATTATTTACGAGTTCTAAAACCTAAAGGAATGTCCCTCTTAAGGCTGCACTGACGTCAATCTCTCTTTAAATCGTCTTGATAGCAGCGTCTTATTACGATTTTGACTGTTCATAATATGTCAAGGTCTGATGTGTTAAGCGGACGCAAATTTACAGTGAAATTAATCTAAAAAGATATCTATTAGAGACATAAATTACATAACACTGATTAAAATATTCATAAAATTTAAAGCAGTTCTCATACTATGAACCAAAGTATAAGATAAAAGCTGATTTTGTATTAAAATTCTCTTTCAATTTTGTCATGTTCTCTGAAAATGCTTCATAAATGTTAATTGCAAGGATAAAAACAAACGTTCATGGTCAGGACAGATTTCAACACATGGGAATAATGACCTCACTGCAAATACGCATATATATTGACATGAGTATCGGCATGTAAACCAACACATACTTTTCTTTGAGCCTCGTATAAAACTGACCCTTAACAACATCGATCATTATGATAACATACGAAGCGAGAAATCTCCTATATAACAGGAAAACATGACAATAAGTTATGCATTATAAGGTATAAAATCTATGGAAATCGAGAATGCTTCAATGAGGGAAGTCAACTGACAGCGAACTTCCCTCATTCTCTTAGATATATTTTGAGTTTTCCTCCGTTACCTTAGGATAATCACTTTACGTTCATCTTCGCTGTACATCAAGACTATGGAAAATTTGATACATACTACCAATCAACGTTTTATGTCTGTCATTATGCAGATATTTGCTTTATGTTTTAACCTATTTTTCAAATGAATCTTTAGAGTAATTCAATATCTGCTTGGCGTCCTTGCGATGGAAGACATCGAATTGCTGACAATATCCTTTCTATATCCTTGTAAGAGGGAGCGCCGCCAGTGCACCTCATACGGTGCACATGTACGTATTAATTAAGATTCTTTGGAGCGTGCCTTCGGCCCCTAGCTGCAACTCCTTTCATTCCTATTACAGTATCTCCAATTATATTCTCTTTCTTCCATCCTACTTTTCATCCCTCTCTTAATTGTTTCATAGTGCAACTGCTTTGAGGTTTTCCTCCAGTTACACCTTCCAAGCTTACTTACTCTCAATGGCAAGCACTGGGTGACCTCATAGGGTCCAGTGCTTGGCCTCTGGGATGAATTTTATATTCCATTCCATTCCAGTCTAGACCCTGAGAGAGAGAGAGAGAGAGAGAGAGAGAGAGAGAGAAGAGAGAGAAAGAGAGAGAATCAACTTCTCCAGGTGCTCGTTGAACCGTACGCTGCTGTTGCCAAGTTGTGGTTGGACCATGTGTGGCAAGGAGGGCGGGGGTTGGGGGGGGGGGGGGGGGCAAAACACTGCCAGCCGAAATTCCCAAACGGAGGTGTTATCATCTAAACTCCCCCCCCACCCCCGTTCCTTCGCCCCCCCTCTCACAGCCCCAAGCAGAGAGACATTTTGACCAGCCAGTACTCTCTAAAGACCAACCAAACTTGGCGAACGCATCGAGAGAGAGAGAGAGAGAGAGAGAGAGAGAGAGAGAGAGAGAGAGAGAGAGAGAGAGAGAGAGAGAGAGGCAAAAAAAAAATGGAGAGTTTCAGACTGCAGAGAGGAAAAGCAGGTCCTCTTTAAGTGAGATCCTTTGGATTATACCTTTTTTTTATTTTCTTTTTTTCATTGTTTTAATGAAAACTTTCGCCATCTCCCTTCGTAATCGTGTGGCCCCCTAACCTACTTCTCTCGTTCCTGTGTGATATCATCGATCCATGAAGGGTTCCGTACTTCACTGCAGAGAGCTTTCTTCTTCTTGTTTTACGTTACTTTCACTTGAAGGGACTTTCTTTATCTCTTTACTTTCACTCGAAACACTTGCTTTTATTTCTTAACTTTCATATTATATAATATATATATATGTATCTTATATTATATATATATATATGAAATATATACATATACGTATATATATATATATATATATATATATATGTATTATATATACCATATACGTATAATATATATATATATGATCTATATATATATATAATATTGTATAATGTATATGTATATGTATAATATATATATATATATATAATAATATATATATATCTATGATATAATATATATATTCTAATTTTAACTGCACGTTCACCAAGTGAAAACGACACCAATAGTACATTTCTCGAACTTAATCTAAGAAGAACCCTCTAACAATTCATTAATGCAAAAAAAAAAAGTTAGAAAAAAAATCCTTCAACCCACAAAAAAAAAACCTAACTTGGCTTAAATTCAATTGTTTATGTAAAAAGTAGAGGGACAAGACCTTCCTTTAGAAAAAAAACAAAAAAATTCCTAAGCCCCCACCCCTCCCCCAAAACAAAATCATATCTTGGATTTAAATTTATTTTTTTATGTAAAAGGTAAAAGGACAAGACCTTCCTTTTGATAAATAAAAAAAAGAAGCCAACTCGTCTTGCATTCTATTTTATTCACGGCCCTTAACATCCAACACACGAGAGCCCTCTTGCGTGACGTAGCCGAAACTGCCCCAAGCAAGAATTTTTCCCGCCGTAATGAGAGAATTAAGCCACATACAAGGTATTATGCACACTGCATATGCGCCCAGGATTTCTCGTGTTCATTAAAGCCATTCCTTCTTGCAACACACATTCTCTCTCTCCCTCTCTCTCTCTCTCTCTCTCTCTCGTCTCTCTCCTCATCTCTCTCTCTCTCTCGCTGCGCGCTCTCTGACCAAATGTGTGGTCGCCAAGCATCAGGGGGGGACAGTT
>NC_087221.1:43343716-43348716 GCF_015104395.2 Macrobrachium nipponense
AAAAATGACATGTGTGAAAACATAAATGTTTATTCATTAAAAGAAATTAAGCTAAGAAAAGGCAATACATCAAAAGATGTATATAATGAAAAATAAGTAAACTTGATGGCTTAGTGTCCGTGACTAAATAAAAGTTAATTTCAAGTTTTATACTACATGGAAAATATAAAACTGTAAAACCGACTTTTTTTCAGTTTATTATATCTCTTCTTAACGGAAAAAATTTTTAAAGAATATAAATATTCACATATATATCAACATAAACTTCTAATTCCTAAAAATATGAGCCAATTGTTTGTATTCTCAGTAAACGTGCTGTCATAACTAGTTAACAAAAGATTTAAATAATTACGACCCTAGTGGAATACCTAAATAGCATAGTAATCCTTATTGTAATCATAGAAAACGTTAACCAAAGAAGTTAAAGTCACAGAAAACGGCTGCCTTGCATCCTTAATAGACGATGTGCTATACTGAATTTCTTTTCCTTCGTTTACGTTATCCTACGATGATTGGAAGGCATTTGTAGAAATGTATTACCTACATTATCGAAGTAATTAAACAAATTCAGTATTTCTTTGTATTACAGATATCATTTCCTTGCGTTAACAAGTGTCCCATAATAAGGCTGGGTAACTATTATTTGTGTTATATAAGAGATAAAACTTATTCGTATTCATTTCTATACAAATATTGTTTCATTTCGTTAACAAATACAGTAAATTGACTGAGGAACTAATATTTAAAATAGTAAATTGGCTAAAATTACGATTTAAATTCTATGGGAAGGAATGTGGGTTATTGTAAGTTCTAGTAACCCCTTACCTTACTTCCTATACATACGGGACAAAAATATATAAAATAAAATAGTGTATGTGTAAATATAATTAAAATTAAATCCACTTTAATTTTCTCATCTATATGTCCTCTATAAGGGGTGGAAAATATATCTTAAAACCGAAATATGTAAGATAGTTTTTCACTTACCTTCACAGACACTGTACTGCAACCAAAGAATCTCTGGAGAACTTACCTGAAAGATTTGTGACTTATTAAAATGATGAATAAAATAAACATTCAAATATCACTTACTTATTAAAAATGCACAAAAACTCATAGAATTTCTTTAAGAATGATAACTAATGGTTGAAGGTTTGAGAAAATAATGTAATAGCTATCCTTGGAGGGCATGATAATACCCATTTTCTGTTAGGTGAGGAGAAGAACGAAAACAGGAGTTTTAAGGGGGACTTAAGCAGGGAGGAACATTTTTTAAACACCAACGTGCTTCACACCATTAAAACTGCTCAGAACTCGTTTTTTATTATGTATGCAGAAGAAAAGGATTTACAACAGAGTTTTTTTTATTTATTTACATTCATAAAATAGATATTTTCTACAAGGCTTTTCAATTATCATTACATGATCAAATACGAATCGCACAAATGAAGTTTTTTGTTTTGTTTTAACAGGTGTCAGGAGAAATTACCACTGGCTACAACTTTCCTATGTATAAATATAGATTAAAACCCTTTCCATATAGTATTCGTATGCTTAAAAGATCACAGTAGATGCACATTACTTCATTATAAGATTGGTACTGACTTTATGCCTGTGTGTATGTTTCTGCCTCAGAGCATTTCTCCAAAGGTTCTGATCCATGTTTATACCCACACTGACCTTTTTATTACTTCTACGTGCTTCTCTCTCTAAGTGCTTCTCTCTGATCCTCTTTAAACTGGGAGCCTGGAACACAGGTCTTCCTGAAGGCCCCTTCTTCAGGGCTTCATTGGAAGCCAGGGGAGGTCTTATGGTTTAGGAAAGTGAAGGACGTGGTTTGAGGTTGATTTGAATTTTATCGTGATTCAAGAATGTAAATTAAACTACTGCAATTAATCTCATTTTCACTTACGTTTTACGCTCTAAACATAACTATGCTGTTTGCTGAATGAAATTTGATGAACGTACTCTAGAATTAGTGAGGAGAATATGTTCCTCAAGGAATTTCTGTTACATATTTTTGAATGTGATATCATAACAGGAGACTGACTGTTACAGAAGGGAATCACTTGAATATATTGGAGAGTAATAATGTGGAAATTGATAAAGAAACGTATTGTCCCTCTCTCTCTCTCTCTCTCTCTCTCTCTCTCTCTCTCTCTCTCTCAACTCGCTCTCTCTCTCTATCTCTCTCTCTCTCTCTGTAAAGAAACCGTAAAATTTTCCCTCTCTCTCTCTCTCTCTCTCTCTCTCTCTCTCTCGCACACACACACACAAACGCGCGAAGCTAACTCCTAACATTACACATAATCAAAACTTGAATAAGAAATGAGATTAAAAAAAAACCTAAGCGATTAAATCTACAAAAAATAAATCCTAAAAAATATCTCCAGAAGTGAGGTAAAAAAAAACCTAAAAGATTAAATCTACTGACAAAAAATAAAAACTTCAAAAAATTTCTCCAGATATGAGCTCATAATTAATTTTCCGAGAATATTCCCGTCCAAAAGCTCCGTTATTCACTTCATTAACTATTCAGGGTTCCTACTACTTCTCCCGTTTACTATGCCGGGAGCTCCTCTTCGCTCTTGGGGTCAACTAAATATTGACACCAGACCTTCCTCTAAGCTGGTTAGCCATGCAGAGGAGACCGCGGGTCCTCAGATGTTTCATCTGGGATATTAAAATGCAGAGAGGTTTTCCTTTCCTCCGTTGGGTTTGGAAGTTATAAGCATGATATTACTTTAGAAAGAGGTAGGGGAAATGAAAAATAAATGTGGATTATTGGATATGAAGTCAGGATAGCGAACCAATGCATCAATTTCATTATGCAAATGAAACATTTATCACAGGATGAGGTCAGTGAGAATTTCTGAAGATGATGAACACAGGGAAATATTTACAAGAAAGGAAAATATTAGCAAACACTAGATAATCAACAGACTGACAAAATGGAGTTACTGAGTCAGAATTTCAAAAAACCCTTCATCAGATAAAATCATAATCTTGTTTTTAATCAGTTTATCCCTAGAAATAAAACAACTTTTGACGATGTCCAATCAGTTTTAAGCATTTCATTTGCATTTGACGACAAATATCGTATTCAGAAACGAAAAGATAAATTAAGTTTTTTAAAATAAATAGGTTTATTTTAACTACAACCTGTTGTTTTATGATTACAGGGAATTTCTTTCAATTTTTCCAAAGTATTTACATACCAATATAACACGTCCTGTACCAAGGGTTATAAGCTATTAAAACCTGCCAATTACTGTTTACAGGTCACTCAAAGTAACCAAACATTCTACATTCTCATATATATATACTATATATATATATATAATATATATATATATATAATATATGTTTATATACTATAATGTAGTTTGTTTTATATATATATATATGTATATATATATATAATAGATATAGTGATATATACTAATATATAATAAGATATATATTCAGACCATCCGGAGAGATATTTATAATCACTTTACCAGTCCCAATGAATAACCCTTAACATTTCAGCCAGTGATTCTGATACCAAGGGCCTCTCCTAACGCTCTAGCTCTCACCTTTACTCCTCCACTCGATGGTTTCTCAATATTCTCTCTTAATGATGATATACTGCACATTAATTTAAGGGGGAAGGGGCCTTGAGGGGAGGGGTGGGGTGGGGCGGACGTCCTAGTAGGGGGTATAAATTTATTTAGGGAGAGGTTAAGGGCGATGCTGAAATGTGTTTACGAAGCAAGTGTGCAGGGATAAGAGATGCATTAGAGGATAAGGGATATAATAAATAACCAGACTTGGTTATGGATGAGAGAGAGAGAGAGAGAGAGAGAGAGAGAGAGAGAGAGAGAGAGAGAGAGAGAGCAAAGCCCAGGAACAGCTTGTTTGTTATTTACAATGACACTTTCTGGTTCGGTTATAAGTGATCTTGCCTCCAAAAAGAGAAGGTAGATTAACCTAAACTTAACGTACCACTATTCCTAACTAACCTAACATAACTTGAGCCTAATGCAAATTAATCCTTAACTAAAGGAAACCTAACCTGAAGCTAACTTAACCTAACTTAATCAACACAACGTAACTTAAAACTTTATCAATTTTAAAAATGATTCTCTATAAATATGTCCACAATTATATAACAAAAGACATTTGGAACATAAGTAAAAATGCCTGAAGGTTACTTAGATGAAATATACGTACAAAGAGTCCAAATTTATATGCGCTAAATTTGGCTGCAACTATTATTAGCGAATGAAAAAGATTTAGATCTTCATTAAATTCATTATGAGAATTCTGGACAGCGTTATGTCATTTTTAATGCAATATTTTTCATCAAGATAATAAAGGAAATTCAAAGTAATGTATCACAGACACCTAACTGACCAATAAACTTAATCATTATAAATCCCTTGCAATACAGCTTCCTTACTCACTATGACTTAAGACGCAGTAACCATAAAAATTATATCCGCGAGCGAGATATTCGGACCCATTATATCACCTGGGCATTACTCAAAGGCTTAAAACGCTGCTAATGGAACACTGATGTTTATAATTCAGGAGGAAAAGGAGATCCTAAATTTCCATTCGCAAACTCCTGGACAGAAAAGTTTGCGAATTCGCATGGAGATAATTTTCCCTTTAATGACCGTCCTTGAATTATGTGACTCCGTCTTGGCGTTAGTAATATTCTCTCTCTCTCTCTCTCTCTCTCTCTCTCTCTCTCTCTCTCTCTCTCTCTCTCTTTCCATACTCTACGAATAGAATCATTCTTTAAATACAGTTCACGAAGTTTTACCGTTCATTATTGAAAATAGTGATATGGTCTTTATCGTTAATTTGACCTCTCTCTCTCTCTCTCTCTCTCTCTCTCTCTCTCTCTCTCTCTCCAGATTCTACAAATGAGATCATTCTTTTCAACACTCAAGTTAATAAAGTTTACGTTTCCTTCAGAAATAGTGACTGGGTCTTTGTATTTCATTTGG
>NC_087221.1:43353716-43373716 GCF_015104395.2 Macrobrachium nipponense
CCTTTACTTTAGCCAAAGGGGTGGCTTGTTTGATATCTTGTAAGATGTTCCATTTTATTAACTTTGTCTTTAAACTTCTTTGTGTGTTACTTACCGGGATGTTTCTGTATCTTTGACAGGACGGTTCTGGATTTCGGTGGGACAGAGTTCCCAGGGAAAGGTGTGACCTTTGGGTGACTTGACAATGAGTTTGTTTTAAGTTGTCTGTAAGACTGGATTACTAGTTAATCGACTTAGTTATTATTGTAAAATAAACGTTATGTTATGATGCAACTATCTATTTTCATTACCTGTTAGAATGGAGAGAGAGAGAGAGAGAGAGAGAGAGAGAGAGAGAGAGAGATGTTGGGGTGATTGCCGAGAGAGAGAGAGAGAGAGAGAGAGAGAGAGAGAGAGAGAGAGAGAGAGAGAGATGAGGGAGAGAGGAGAGGAGGAGAGAGGAGAGAGAGAGAGAGGAGGCTGTGTATGTAAATGGAGTTATGGGGTCTGCCTTCCGTTTCGTGTCCACGCTTACCTAATGAATACATGGGGTTTTCCCTTCATGTTTATAGTGGTGGCAGACGGTTAAAGAGGGGATATAAAAGGTTTTCTTGCTTTTCTATGCCTAGGAACGCCAATGTAGAGATGGTTGGCCAGTTAGAAAAAAGGGGTAGAGAAAATGTCGTTCCGTCCGGGATGGGGGGATGAGGAAAGATTTCTATTAGGGTCATCAAATTTGCTCGTACCGAGATTCTTCAGGGCGGAGTCGTGAGACAAGCAACTCAGTCTAGTTCATGAGTGAGTGTTGCTGGGTCATCTCACTGGTCGCGTTTGTATTGTGCCGACGAGATTTACGCGTTTTTACGGAGAATTTCGAGTTCCTTTTGTTCCCATTATGGAGTGGTGAGTGTTAAACTATTGTTTTTGAAGGAGAGGGTTTTTGTTTGAAATATTTCAGGGAAGTGGGATTGGTTCAAGAGGTCAAAACAATTTTTTCTTTCCCCATAGTGACGTGTTTTCTTTATTTGCACGTGTTTGTAATAGACGTATGCATTCGTCTTTGTTTAAAACATAGGAGTGTATTTTTCTATGCATGGGAACTGTGCTTAGATAGGCATATTTGGCTTAGTGACACAGAGAGCGGCCACAATTTTATGGGCTCAGCATATTCTGCAGAGAGGCGCCTGCTTGCTGAGGGTACGGGCATCCCTTGGTGGAGGGTAGTTGCATGGGTACTACTAGCCTCACTCGAGAGATAGGGCAGGGGCAGGGTATTGCGAGATGGGGGATACTACTGGTATGCCTCGGGCTGTTCTGCCGCTCGACTGAGGGGTTGTTTCTCAGGGGGGCCGGAGAAATTTTTTTTTCTCAGTGTGGGTGAATCCCCCTTTTGTTCCTTTTCTTTTTTTTTCTTAGTGTTGGGGATGGGTCTGCCTTGACATTGGATGCTAAGATATCAGCTGATTGATTAGTTGATGAAGTGAAATGCCCGTAGAGTCTTTTTTTTTAGAAAAGAATAATTTTTTTTTCTCTCTCTTGGATGAAGAGAGAAGGAAAAAAAAAATGAAAAAGAGATTTTTCTTTTCGAAAATAAATGAGGGGAAAAGTAGTTAACATGCACGGGATGTGTTATATGTTTCTTTGTGCCTGAAAGACACAAATATACACGATTATTTTTTTTTTATTGTGTTGGAGAAATTACTTTGAAATGCCGATGATTGGTGTTGTAATCTGTGTTGTGTGGCAATGGTGTTATGTCATGGGTGTTGCATGCTGGAGAAATTGTATGTCATAGGATTCAGCAATACTGTGTATGCTATTTGAATTTCACCCTTACTTGAGATTATTGCTATGAAGAGTTATTATTATTATTAATAATTATTATACTTTGAGATGTGTCACGGGGGAGGTTTGCTTAAGTATAATTATCATTACGGGAGAATTGTTTGCGAGAGATTTGAGATATTTCATGAGATTATTTGATAATTATTACAGATAATGATTCAAGGAGAATCATTACAATGAATTAATGGGAGAAGTCTTGTGTTAATATTTGTTGAGTTTTTGTAACTTTGGAGAATATTTCAGTGATTCACGGGGATGAGTTTTTTGCTGAATCTTGATGAATCTGGCTGAATCTTGGTGAATTGTGTGGGATTTTGCTGAATTTTGTGCGGAATTTTTGGAGATGGACAAGCATTAACATTGGTGATAATTTTTGTACTGATACTGATGATTTTGATGATAGCAATTTTTTTTTGGTGATTTTGTGATAATGATATTTTCTGATACTGATTTTTTTTTTTTTTTTTTTTTTTTACTAATACGTGGGTGTTTTAATGCTATCAAGGGAGGTGAAATCTTTTGTGATTATGGGAAGAACTAACAACACATTGTTTTAGTTTTTTTTTTTTTCTTTTTTTATGAGTTCAGCAGATAATTGCTTGACATCTAGTGAGTTACGGGAGATAGTTAATGGTGCCGATGATTTTTTTTCTCCTTTTTTGGAAATTAGCCATCGCTGACACAAGTTTTTTTTTTTACCATGGGTGAATTTGAATTTGTTTTTTTTGTTTTTTTCTCTCCAGTTAGTGTGAATATTATCTCAGTTCATGACTTAGAGTCATTTTAAGAGAACGTGTTCGTGTTTTAGCTATTTGATGCTATTGAGTAAATATATATGGGAGAATTTCTTGCATGTTTTGAATGCATACGTAATGGCACTACATTTTTTCTCTGGATATTTGTGTTCCAGAAATTGTGAGTTTCTTGCACAATACCTTAGTTGTATTTGTGACAACTTTGTGAGAGATAGGAAACTTGGTTGGTTAAGTTTTCTAATGGCTTATGTCGTAGTATGCATATGGGGAAGTCTTTGCTTGGACACTGTGAATTTGGAGTTTTATTATTAATGACTTGTGGCACATTGGTGTTTTTTCTAGAATTTTCTAGACAGTTTTATTTGCCGAGTTTTTGCCTTTTTTTAGCAGTTATTGCTAAACGGAGAGAGTTTTTATAGTTTTTTTTTTTTTTGTTTTTTTTACTATAACATTGAGTTCTTCTCTGGAGAATTGGAGTATATTGATAGTATATGGAGTTATATTTGAGATATAATATATGGGAGATATATTTTGGCCATTTTTGATATTTGCCAATAGTGGTATGAGCTATGTTTAGTTCAATTATTTTGCAGCCATCTTTGTTGCAAATGGAGACACATATTTGGAGATTATGGGGCAACTATTTGTGAGTATGTGAGTTAGTTGCCTTGAGTGCACATTTTTTTGGAGATATATTTTTTGGAGCCTTGTTTTGTTCCACATGGAGTTATTGGGGAAATAGAGGTAAATATTTTGTATTTGCCGAAATAGAGGTGATTATTCTCTATTCCTGGAGTGGTGTCTTTTTTTTACTGACATGTGGCTTTGGAGAAATAAGAGAATAATATAGGGGGTTGGTTATTAACCAAATGGGGGAAATATTTTTATAACCGGAGGGTGTTTAGGGTTTTTAATAAAACCGGGGGAAAGGGTGTTATTATTGATATGGTGTCTCATAATGGCGTTGGAATTAATCTTGGGCGGTGACCCTTTTTTTGTTTTCGTGGTTATGGAGTTTTTTTTTTTTTTTCGAGTCAAGAGAAGATTTCTGTGGTTCTCTTTTTTGGTTTCGTGTCTATTAGAGGCGAATGGCATTACTGCATTACGAGTCATATGGAGATGTGTCGCATTTTTCATGTTCACAAGTGTATATTCTGGAGAAATATAATTTGGGGAAAAGTCATGTTGAGAGAATAAGTCTTCGAGACAAATTTTGTGACCCAACTATTAGTCATATCCTGGAGTTAATTCTGTGAAATGTGTCAGTTAGACCTTTTTTTCTTGAGAATCATGAGTTTCCAAACCTTATGTGTCCTGACTGGACAATTTTGTGCTGTTGTTTGAGCATGCGTCCGCAGGCGATTTTTCTGCTGACAGGCGATGTGATGAGCCGTGTGCTGAGCGCTGTGCTGTTTCTTTTCCTCTGATGGTGACAGATCAGAATTTTTTGCAATATCTGGAAATGTTAGCTATAGCATTTCACGAAAGCGCATGTGAGAGTTTGCTTTCTGGCAAATTCCGTGACTTTACATGGAGCAATTTGGGGAAAACGCGGGAGTTATGCATATTATACATGTATTATGTATTTTGTGATTGGGGAAATCTACTTGTGATTATCTTTTTTTTATTGTTTTTCTTCCTTTTCCTATGAGAGATATGATTTGGGGATTGAGCTTAAATAACATTTCTTTTTTGGACGGGAGATTTGATTTTACCGGGAGGTGTAATTTTTTGGAGGGTTATTGTTTACGTAAATGGGAGATTTGACATTAAGTCTCATTGTGATTAATTATTGAGCAGTAAAGGGGTTTTTGCTGTTAAAAGTTGGAGATTTTTACTGATTTTGTGGGTTTTTTAGATATTAGCTTGCGAGAATATTTTTGGGTCTGGGTGTTACGTGATTCTTTTCTTTCTTGAGCTCGTTACGAATTTTTTCTTTTTTTCTCTTGTGAGCACATTCGAGTTCGAAATGTGAGTGCAGAATTCCGTGGAGTTGCTGTGATTTCTGAGTTGTGTGTGTGCTGATGTGCGAGTTTGGAGAATTGAGTTGGAGAACTTGACGTTTTTTTTCTTCAGAGAGTTGCGATAATGACTTATCATTTAGTAGTCATATTTAAGGGAGTTTAATTGGGAGACGTTCAGTTAGTATTTCTGACCTTTTTGAGATCATTGTTTGATAGAGGTAGTATGTTTGGGTTAATTTTCTTAGATTGACCAAAGACCTGACTGACATACTAACGCCCAAAAGTCGTTCCCCGACACCAGCAAGACGTCCACCAGCCGTGAAGAGAGGTTGCTGCCATGTTGTCCAGGGTGATTACAAGTATTTCCATGATGGGTGTTCGAGAGAATTCTACAGCGTGTTTTTTGGGGATCTACAAGACAGCCGTGAGAGTCTTCTACGATGAGGGAGGCATTCCGTCTTCCTACAGTTGCTACAGCCTGCTATAGCCTGTTGCTGTCTGTTCAGCTAGTTGCAGACAAGCGAAGAGGGATATTCAAGAATCCTAATGCAGAAAATATGAGAGAAAATGCGTTTTGTGTTATTGGGAGATTAAAGCGTGATAAGACTTTATTTTATAATGCCAGAGACGTGCAGTTTTACTTATTTTATTTTAAGCCGGCCAGTGTTTTGTATAAGCAATTTTGCTAGGCGGGAGCTAGCATATAGGTGCGAGGCCGAGCAATCTGTAAGACATAGGGTTTTGATTAATAATATATTGTTCGTGCATTCTCTGTAACCTGTGGAATGTGGAGGACAGGGCAGAGTAACGACCTGAGAATAGCTGATCAATGAGTTTCTAGGGGATGGCGTGAGATAAAAGTGCTTAGTTCAGGAAGTCAATGTACGACAGTTTATGAACTCTTCCCAAAGTGCCTTTGTGAAACTAGATGCAACTAGAACCGCGAGGTGCTAGCGAACTGTGTGTTCGTATGTGCGTGTGCGCCTCTTTCTGTTAAAAGCGTTCATACCCAAGCCTATGGGAGGGATTTTGACAGAGGGCTTCGAGTCATAGGCAAAAGATGCCGTGGCATTCGCCGGGGGAGTTTTTGTGACAGTGTTTTAGTGTCCGGTGGGAATGGGTAAGTGTTACCTTTACTTTAGCCAAAGGGGTGGCTTGTTTGATATCTTGTAAGATGTTCCATTTTATTAACTTTGTCTTTAAACTTGTGTGTGTACTTACCGGGATGTGTTCTGTATCTTTGACAGACGGTTCTGGATTTCGGTGGGACAGAGTTCCCAGGGAAAGGTGTGACCTTTTGGGTGACTTGACAATGAGTTGTTTTAAGTTAGTCTGTAAGACTGGATTACTTAGTTAATCGACTTAGTTATTATTGTAAATAAACGTTATGTTATGATGCAACTCTCTCATTTTCATTACCTGTTAGAATGGAAGAGAGAGAGAGAGAGAGAGAGAGAGAGAGAGAGAGATGGGTGATTGCCGAGAGAGAGAGAGAGAGAGAGAGAGAGAGAGAGAGAGAGAGAGAGAGAGATAGAGAGGCAGTGTGTATGTAAATGGAGTTATGGGTCTGCCTTCCGTTTCGTGTCACGCTTACCTAATGAATAAATGGGGTTTTCCCCATGTTTATATATATATATATATATAATATATATATATATATATATATATAATGTGTGTGTGTGTGTGTGTGTGCGTGTGCCAAAAGTCTAACAAATAAACAAAGCAGACCTATGGCAGCCATTAACGAATTAAATAAACAACAAGAAATCTTAACAAAAACCTTTCTTGCTTCGTCTTAAACCGCATTTATTCTTTACAGACCTGTCTCCTTCTCAACGGATGATTTACAAACCTTCTCCAAACCACTTTACTACTTTACTGCGCTAGAAAAAAAAAGGCAACGCTCAAAAAAACGAGATTTATATTGTCGCTACTACACCCGCTATCGAAAACCGATACTAGCACTACCTTTGGCGTGTGCAGCCATAGGCTACGAGTCGTGAACTTGGCACTGAATGGAGCTGAGTAAATGTATATAGTAAGATATGTGGAATTTTGTATGATTTTCTTTTTTATTAACAAGAGAGAGAATTCGCTGGTGATTTCATTTTTCATTTTATTGGTCATGATAAGAAGAACTGGACTGCGGAGCTCTCTCTCTCTCTCATTTAACTTTTCATTTTATTGGTCGTGTTAAGAAATCTGGACTAGATAGCTCTCTCTCTCTCCTCTCTCTCTCTCTCTCTCTCTCTCCCCCTCTCTCTCTCTCTCTCTCTCTCTCTCTCATTTAATTTTTCATTTTATTGGTCGTGATAAGAAAATCTGGACTAAGATAGCTCTCTCTCTCTCTCTCTCTGTTTTCATTTTTCATTTTATTGGTCATGATAAGAAAAGCTGGACTGAGGAGCTCTCTCTCTCTCTCTCTCTCTCTCTCTCTCTCTCTCTCTCTCTCTCTCTCTCTCTCTCTCTCTCAATAGCAATTTGAAAAAAACGTCTGGTTCTTGAAGATAATATACAACTTGACTTATCTCATACATATTCCTTGGATAGCTTTTTGAATAAAACGCCTGTTTCTTGAAGATACTATAGAAACCCAACCTATTTCAAACCTATTCCTAAGCACAAACTCCATTCGCTTACTTTATAGGTCATTTTGTCTCTGCCCCAGCAAAAGAACCCATTCGACCTTTGGCATCCCACCAAAATGGTCCACATATTTTCAAGGACTACTTTTTTTTAACTTCTGCTATCAATCGTCCCTTTGTTGTCTATTCCCAGGGTATTGAGGGAATAGGTAGCCATAATGGCTCGCGTTAGGTACTTGGAATTGTCCCTAAAGTTCGGGTAAATGTAGTGGAATCTGTCCCCAGAGTTCTGTAATGGTCTAGTATAAAGAGTCATGACTAATGAATAGCGTTTGTTAATTTTTGACTTAATTGCTTATTTAATGTATTCATTTATTTATCAACTTATCAATTCATACATATATTCACTTCTGGGTGGAGTGGGTGTGAAACAGAAATTCACTTAAGTCTCCATGAAAAAGTAAAAAAAGTAAAAAAAGTAAAGCCATATTTTCTACTTCAACACGAGCAAATCACCTCAATTATTTTTCCCCCTTTCTCCCCAAGAGAAAAAGCGTTTATTAATCTCAATGCAAATTCTTCTTCTTCTTCTTCTTCTTCTTCTTCTTCTTCTTCTTCTTCTTCTTCTTCTCTTCTTCTTCTTCCGAGCATTTTATGCTGAGTGGATTTCTCAAGAGCAGCCAGCAACAAGTCGTCTAGTCGGAATACCTACTATTTACTGTCAATTGGACCCACCAAGATAGGGGGAGAGTTTTATGTGTCCTTAGACTGTTGCAGTCCTTCCCGGACCGTCCCAGTCATTCTTGGATTGCCCTATCTTTCTGGGTCCATCCTAGTCCTTATAAGACTGTCACAGCAGTCCTTTTTTGGACTGTCGCAGTCCTTCTTTGGACTGTTCTATCTTTCCTGGGCCGTCCCAGGTCCTGTAGGACCTTTCCAGTTCTGCTTGGACCGCCATATCTTTCTCGGTCCGTCCTGTTCTTACAGGACTGTCACAGCAGTCCTTTTTTGAACAGTCTCGAACCGTAGCAGTTCTTCTAGAACCGTTCCAGTCCTTCTCAGACCGTCCCAGTTTTTCTCAGATAAACCAGCAATAAAAACTGTGAGAGAGAGAGAGAGAGAGAGAGAGAGAGAGAGAGAGAGAGAGAGAGAGAGAGAGGCTTAAACCGATGATTACCTACAAACAAATGACTGGTCTTTGCTAAAATGTTCAAGTAGAAAACATAAATTAAACATCGACCACAAAATAATATATTGATTTCCAGATGAAATTATTCAGTAATAATAATAATAATAATAATAATAATAATAATAATAATAATAATAATAATAATAGATCCCGTACCAGAAACATCAAAAGATTAAAAAAGGAAGTATTTAAAACTTAAACATTTATATTTGACTGTATATCTGAAAATTTTTCATATTTCCACAGACCAAGGTGCTCGCAGTTGCCAACAACTTCGTAAGGTATTATTGTGAGGTGCTGCACTGTAAAGGAAGCTGGTAAAAATAAATAACAAATAAAAGAGGGAATGGAGCTAAGAATAAAGAAGAGCAGAAGAAAACTAATATAGACGGAAATAATAAATAGCTAATTTAAAAGGACGAGAATGAAAGAAACAAGACGAAAAAAAAGATGAGTGTGAAGGCGGTAAGTTAAAAAAAAAACAAAAAAAAACAAAAAGAAGGGGAAAGCAAAAATGACAATAATAAAACATAAACCAACACTAAAAAAATAAAAAATTAAAAGATAAAAAATTCAGCAAAAGAAATTAAAAGGCAAAAAAAAAAAAACCCCCAAAAAAAAAATCTAAGAAATAAAAAAAAAATAAAAATTTGGCATTCTGGAAACGCACCATGTATACCCCCACTACCCCACCACAGAAAAGGGACCCACATCCCACTCGCCCACACAAATCCCACCTCCCCCTCCCCTTTTTCAGTCTTAAAATAAAAAAATAAAAAAAATAAGAAGACTCCCTACCTCTTTCTCCACACCCCCAGTCTGCAGTCTTAAAAAAAGACATGAAAAAAAGAAAGAAACTTGGATGCTTTACAAAAGGCATTTAGATCGCTCTCCACGCCCGTGTAATATGCAGCCAACCATTACTTTATAGGGACGGTATGTCTCCTAATGCTTCTTAATGCTCCTTAATGCTGCTGCTGCTGCTGCTCCGTTCCTGTTTCCAGACTTTTTACGAAGTCTTTGGCTGATTTAAGTCTTAAAAGTCTTTTGGGAAGAGTTGAAGATTTGATTTATTTTCTTTAAGATTAGGAAGGTTTATTGGGGTATTTTTCTCGTCATGCATTGTGTCAGTTTTTTATGGATTATATAAATAGATTGAAGTGATTAAATCTACACACACACACATATATATATATATATATATATAGATATATATATATATATATATATATATATATATATAAAATATCTATCTATGGAGAGAGAGAGAGAGAGAGAGAGAGAGAGAGAGAGAGAGACCAAAGCATTACGGTAATGCATGAGCATACCTATCTCCTCCCCCCCCCCCCCCCCCCCCCCCACCCTCGCCCCACAAACACACTTCCAGGAATAATACTCCAAGAGGTCTTTAACGCGCAAACTCGCAAGGGGAAGGAGGGATGGAGGGGAGGGAAGGGAGGGTGGGAAGTGAGGGAGGGAGGGGGAGGTTCCAATTTGCATAGATCTCATTACAAAGGAAAGGTGGTGAGGGAACCTCTAGCGCTATGCAGTGCCAAGGAAGGACCTTGTGCATAATGGCCAAATTGGGCGACGAAGGGAGAGAGGATTCTCTGCTGTTTCGAGATTCAGTGAGCGTGACTATTGAGTATAATGAGATGGAAGCGAGGATGCAAAAAAGAAAAAAAAACATAAGCAATGCCTACAGTGCACCTCTGACGGCTCTGAGGGTACCAGGGAACCCTCCTGGAATATTGCAGGATCATTCTTCACCGTATATTGCTTGAGTTTTTCCTCTCTCGCTCTCTCTCTCTCTCTCTCTCTCTCTCGCTCTCTCTCTCTCTCTAGGAAATATGCGTATGTATGCATATTTCCTTCAGAGAGAGAGAGAGAGAGAGAGAGAGGAGAGAGAGAGAGGAGAGAGATAATAAAGTTATGTAAACTCCGTGAAATATCTGAATCTGGTATGTATGACACTCGTACATTTTTCTGTCAATAATAATAATAATAATAATAATAATAATAATAATAATAATAATAATAATAATAATAATAATAATAAACTAGTCTCTTTCCTACTTATTGAACCACTTGCCAATCATTTACTGCCTCTAAAATAAAGAGAAAATAAAAAAAATGATTTACCTTGACCCATTACTTAAAAAAAAAAGAGAATAATCAGTAGTTTATTTATGTACACACATAACAAAACGCCTCTCGAGTAATCTAGCATCAATTAGGGGGGGTCTCCACGAGGGGTTGGGGAGGGGAGTGGGGAGGGTAGTTGGGCCAATTCTAATTACCTAATCACGGCATTTGGGGTTACTATTTATAGCTCTCATCAAGGCTGGATATGCAAAACTTGCCTCTAATGAAACTCTTTGTGTCGTTCGCACCTCCTATATTTCTCTCTCTCTCTCTCTCTCTCTCTCTCTCTCTCTCTCTCTCTCTCTCTCTCTCTCTTCCTCTGTAATCCTAATAAAACTTAAAAAAGGAATTAATTACATCCAAATTTTTCCGAAGCCACGTTCTGCAACTAATAGTTTCTATTTATTTTTGAGCTCGGGTGTTTAATGGGGTAACTGTATCTGCACTTATGCATAAATATCGACATGCATACATATATGTATGTATGTATGTTTGTATATACAGGTAAATAAATAGACAGATATATGTATACACACATAATGTACACACACACATACATACCTATATATATATATATATAATATATATATATATATATATATATATATAAAAGGAGCCCATAAAAACGCCAAAATATAGAGAGAAAATGACTATATTTCAGAGACTGCTGTCTGAAATATAGTTTTTATTTCTCTCTATATTTTGGCGTTTTTATGAGCTCCTTTTATTAGATATGGAATTCTGGTGTAACAGAACCATTTTTACCAGTCATATATATATATATATATATATATATATATATATATTATATATACATATATATATATATATATATGTGTGTGTGTGTGTGTGTGTGTAATGTTCTTCAAATTGTTACAATTATCGACTATTCAAGAAATCAGTCAATTACCACACAATACAGAAACCCTCGTACATAAAAATATAATTGTTATATAAAACAACGAAAGAATATGTAAAGGAAAAAATCTTAGTAAACAAAACTCTCCGACAAGATGCTTACCATCGAGGAAAAACAAAAGCTACTTCATCTGCGAGATGGGACCAGCTCCGTCTCTTAATGACCGTCGTAATATGCTATACAACGACGCCTAGGGCTAAGAAGGGTATAAATATGTCTCTTGTGATGTTTTGTCTTGAGATGAAAAGTGACATCTTTTTCGTAAGAGAGGTGTGAATTATAGCACTTATTGAAGTGGTACTTTAATTAGTATAAGTACTATATTCTTATACTTAAGGAATGATTCATATACTTATACTTATTGAAAAATGTAAACAATTATTATTTGAAGAATTCTGAAACATAGAGAGAGAGAGAGAGAGAGAGAGAGAGAGAGAGAGAGATAGAGTAGAGAGGAGAGGAGAGGAGAGAATGAGAGAGAGAGAGAGAAGAGAGAGAGGACCATACAAAAATGGGGTTCTTATAGGAACTATACAGTGATGAAGTCTATGGCAAGGATCCAGGAGTTGTCTCTTGCATTTCAGTTTCTTCGCAAAAGCCCACAGCAACTCTCTTTCTCTTCTCTTCTCTCCTCTCTCTATATCTCCTCTCTTCCCCCTCTTCCCCAAACTTCAACTTTTCCTTATTCACAGCCCATTGCATCAGGAATCTCTGCTCTCTCTCTCGGCTCTCTCTCTCCCTGTCCTCTTCTCTTCTCTCTCCCCCTCCTCTCCCCAAAACTTCACTTCCTTATTACAGCCATTGCATCATGACTCTCTCTCTCTCTCTCTCTCTAGTTTCTCCCAACTCCACTCACACGGTTTAAGTTCATTCCCCATCTTACATCATCAGAGCTTAATCGTTCCTTATTTCTCCAGTTATCCCCTTTCTTTCTTCTTCTTCTTCTTCCTTCCTACCTTCAACCACCATCCTCACTGCAGTTTCCTCTCCTGTCCTGTTGGCAACCTCGCCAGCAAGGATTATGGAAAGACGCCATTACCACCAAGAGCCCGTTCAGCTCCAATCTTACCAACCGAGTTATCGCCTTCGTCCTTAAAATCGTAACGTAAAAACGCAACGTCGTGGAACGACGAAACGAATACAAGAGAAAGGACGAACAACAGCAACATATATTTTCATCTGTGACACGCACGTGGCCGAGCGGAACGGAACGTTTCCTTTTCGAAAACCGTTTTCCGCTATGGTAAGGTACGTCTTGTGGAACGTAGCCCCGTTGGCAAAATCATCTTTACACTCTTTTTCTCAATGACGACTGTCTCAATGGGGATATGTCCTTAGCCATCGTTGCTGGCAATGACCTGGATGCCTTCCAGGGCCTTCCAGAGTCTTCCAGAGTCTTCCAGATCATTCGCTCTCCTCAAAAAAAAAAAAAAAAAAAAAAACAAAAAAAAAAAAAAAAAAAAAAACTCACCACACTGCCACTAGCCCAAATACGTGCAGAGATCTTTTTTTTGATTCTGGCAAATGCCACAAAGTGAGGCGAGATTCTACTTAGCACTGCACTGCCAAGAATCAGTTTGGTGTCTTGACCTTGAAAAAGGTCGTTGGTCTTTTAGATTTGAATTTATTATTATTATTTCATTATTATTATTATTATTATTATTATTATTATTATTATTATTATTAGCTTATTTAATATTTTGACTATTGAGTGACTGCAGTTTGGTGAAGTGTAATTTACAGGTTTCAGTACTAGCTTGCAATGCATATATATTTTCTTTAATATTTTGAATATTTGAGGTCACGCTACAAACCTTTGATAAAAGTTATCTCACTTCAATACAAGTCGCTACAAACCTTTGATACAAGTTATCTAACTTCAATACAAGTTTGACGTTACCACTTTCATCTAAAGAACCCTTAGAACAAGAGGAAAAGATATGTGGAATAAAACTAATACAGAAAGACAGAAATAAAGGCAAGACCTTAGAACAGAAGTGAAATATATACAATCATAAGGAAAAAAATATGAAGGTTATTGGTATAATTTACATAAAGTGTAGAGACATCTTGTCGTTCTGCAATATCAAGGCTGGGTTTTAGCCTTGCAAATCAAATGATTAAAAGTTTAGGAAAAGAAGAACTCAAGACCAAATCATTTTTATCATCAATACGACCAAAATGTTAAAATCACTTGAAGAGAAGTTGATTACATCTGTCAAAAGTGAAATAAAAATAATGTAAAGCAATTAGTTTCCAAACACTAATTACTCTCACCAGAACTCTCTCTTCAAACTTCTCTGGAACTGGACAACAGTGGCAAATGCGCAAGGCTGCTTTCGACACGTTTGTAAATTATTTGTTCCTACATCCAGTGTTTACAAACACATACATACGTACATACATACATACATACATACATACATGTGTGGACGTATATTCGAGCACAGAATAATTAGAAGAGGAATTGGGGAAGACAAAGGAAGAATAAAAGTGGAGAAGCCATAACGACCAAGCGACAGGAAATTTTAAAAGCAATTTATTTCGCCAGAATTTCAAAGACTCCTTGTTGCTGTTCCAGACATAATTATCATAATGAGGGAAATGAATTCTCTCTCTCTCTCTCTCTCTCTCATCTCTCTCTCTCTCTCTCTCTCTCTCTCTCTCTCTCTCTCTCTCTCTCCCCAGTAGAACCCTCTGAATTCTCCATTTTTCTTCCCTATACAAGAAACTGAAAATATACGGTCATTACCAAACGTTGGCGTATACATTTGCAAATTGGGATAAAATCAAGAATTCTGAAGACTAGATCTTCAGAAGATTTTTCTTACTTAAAGAACAATTCTAAAGAAAATAGACAAAGAAAAGAACTAATTATAGCATTTCTATAAACTAGTTTCGCAGCAGTGGGAACAACTTTTTGGAATATTTTATTTTTAAATTCTTAGAAGCAGAAACAATCTATTGGAACAAATCCTGAATTCCTTAGACAGTCGTGAGTGTATTTACATTCCCAAAGCATTTATATATTACTATTATTATTTTTTTAATTTTTTTTTGCTCTATCACAGTCCTCCAATTCGACTGGTTGGTATTTATAGTGTGGGGTTCAGGGTTGCATCCTGCCTCCTTAGGAGTCCATCACAATCTTACTATGTGTGCCGTTTCTAGGATCACACTTTTCTGCATGAGTCCTGGAGCTACTTCAGCCTCTAGTTTTTCTAGATTCCTTTTCAGGGAGTCTTGGGATCGTGCCTATTGCTCCTATGATTATGGGTACGATTTCCACTGGCATATCCCATATCTTCTATTTCTATTTTCAGATCTTGATACTTATCCATTTTTTCCCTCTCTTTCTCTCAACTCTGTGTCCCATGGTATTGCAACATCAATGAGTGATACTTTCTTCTTGATGTCAATCAAACGTCACGTCTGGTCTGTTTGCACGTATCACCCTATTCCGTTTCTGATACCAAGTCCAGAGGATCTTTGCCTGATCATTTTCTATCACTCCTTCAGGTTGGTGCTCGTACCACTTATTACTGCAAGGTAGCTGATGTTTCTTGCACAGGCTCCAGTGGAGGGCTTTTGCCGCTGAATCATGCCTCTTTTTGTACTGGTTCTGTGCAAATGCCGGGCATTCGCTTGCTATGTGGTTTATGGTTTCATTTTTCATATTGCACTTCCTACATATGGGAGAGATGTTATTTCCGTCTATCGTTGCTTTGAACTTATCTGGTTCTTAGGGCCTGATCTTGTGCCGCTGTTATCATTCCTTCAGTTTCCTTCTTTAGCTCTCCCCTCTGTAGCCATTGCCAATTGTCATCGCTGGCTAGTTCTTTAGTCTGTCTCATGTATTGTCCGTGCATTGGTTTGTTGTGCCAGTCCTCTGTTCTGTCTGTCTTTCTCCTGTCTCTGTATATTTCTGGGGTCTTCGTCTACTTTTATTAGTCCTTCTTCCCATGCACTCTTTAGCCACTCGTCTTCACTGGTTTTCAGATATTGCCCAGTGCTCTGTTCTCGATGTTTGACGCAGTCCTCTATACTTAGTAGTCCTCTCACTCCTTCCTTTCGTGTTATGTATAGTCTGTCCGTATTTGCTCTTGGGTGTAGTGCTTTGTGTATTGTCATATGTTTCCTGTTTTTCTGATCTATGCTGCGGAGTTCTGCCTTCGTCCATTCCACTATTCCTGCGCTGTATCTGATTACTGGCACTGCCCATGTGTTTATGGCTTTTATCATATTTCCCGCGTTGAGTTTTGACTTGAGTATCGCTTTGAGTCTCTACATATATTCTTTCCTGATCGTTGTCCTTCCATCTCTTGGTGTTTATATCCCTCCTTCCATTATTCCCAGGTATTTGTATCCTGTCTCATCTATGTGTTTGATGTTGCTCCCTCTGAAGCTTTATCCCTTCAGTTCTCGTTACTTTGCCTTTTTTGTATGTTGACTAAGGCGCATTTTTCTATTCCAAACTCCATCCTGATGTCCCCAGATACAATCCTTACAGTCTGGATTAGGGTATCTATTTCCTTGATGCTCTTACCATACAGCTTGATGTCGTCCATGAACATCAGATGGTTGATTCTGTTGCCTCTTTTCTTGAGTTGGTACCCGGCATCCATCTTCTGTAGTACTTTTGTCATGGGAATCATGGCTACTACGAAGAGTAGTGGGGACAGTGAGCCGCCCCCTGGAAGATCTCTCTCCTGATATTAACCTCTGCTAGTCTTATTCCAGAGCTTGTGAGTATTGTAATTCCAGTTGTGCATTGTATTTTGAGGAGCTGATGGGTGTTTTCCTCTGCCCCATATATTTTCAGGCATTCTATTAGCCATGTGTGTGGTATCATGTCGAAGGCTTTCTTATAGTCTATCCATGCCATGCTTAGGTTGGTTTTCCTTCTCCTACTGTTCTTCATTACCATTTTGTCTATCAGGAGCTGGTCTTTTGTGCCCCTACACTTCCTTCTGCAGCCTTTCTGTTGGTGGGGGATGGTGTTTGTCTCCTCTAGGTAGTTGTATAGCCTTTCACTGATGATACCTGTTAGTAACTTCCACATTATTATTATTATTATTATTATTATTATTATTAGATTATTATTGTATTATTATTATTATTCAGAGGATGAACCCTATTCATAGGAAATTGCCCACAGGGGCCACTGCATTCTATCATGATGATGTTCATTAGAAAGAATTAAGAGAAAGTAAAAAAGAATATATCTAGAGAATATTATATAATACTGAATCACGTCACAACTCTTTGTGTGTGTGTGTGTGTGTGTGTGCGTCCCAGCAAAGAATACCGTGTTTTAAATCCCTTTCTCTGCTCATCATTAGCTATCGATGTTTTATTAAAACCGGCTATTTCCACTATGTAAAATCTTTCGTGATATTATCTATCAGTTTTGCTTCTTCCACTGTGTATTTATCTCTGTCCTTCTCCATTCAGTTTTTTTTTTTTTCATTAACCGTATTATACACTATACTCTGTTTTTTTCCATCTGCCCATCCGCTTTTGGTGGTCGCGCAGTAACACTGCGTCCCGGGCTTTAAATAGTTAGGCTATGTGTAAGTTTTAGGTAAATAAAAGGATATCTGAAAAGTGTTTTAATAATTTACTGTATGTGAATTACACCGTTAATATTCGAAATAGGATATTATTTAAAGCCCGATATGCAGTGCTACCATGCGCAAACACCACAGGCGGATGGACAGATGGAAAAAAACGGAGTATAGACTGTCTATACAGAACAGTAGGCCTATGACTATTAACGTTATTCTTCTGCGTCTGTTGCAACGCCGGTTTCTGTCTAAGCACATCGACGGCCCCTTCTCTATTCACTTGTCTCTGTACCACCCACTCCCCCCCATTCTCCTCTCCTCTCTCATCTCCTTCCCTTCCATAAAACATTTCTATATGCCAAAAGCCTCTCTCTACCTATTATCGTTCATTTCTACCTTATCACCACCTTCATCTAATTTGCCTTAATCTCTATCCTATTATAATTCTTTTGTCCTCATCTTCCTCTTCCTCTACCACATTCATCTAATTTTCCCGGATTTCCGCAATGTCCTAATCTCTCTTGTATTACTTCTTGCGTCCTAAGTTCACCACCTTCTCCTCTTCTTTCTTCCAGAGTCCGGAATTTAATCAAGGGTGTCCCAAGTCTTGAAAAAAAAGGGAAAAAAAAAAGTTTCACCGAAGAATTCCCCTGGAGGTTGTTTGTGAGGGATTGGCTCGTCGGAACCTTCCCTTAACGAATCGTGATCCCCTACAAGGCATTCCAGGTTCCATTACGCCATAATAAAGGCGAATATACGTCCTATGAAACTGCTAAGCACTGTGTTAAACTCATGTTCATTGGCTTAGAAAGTTTTGCAATAAATGCGATCCGAGAGAGAAAAATTGCAACGTTTTGATAAACATGACGTATTAATCTTGAAAGACAGTGTTCTGGAATTAAAATCTTTGTGAAAAACACGAGAAGATAAAGCTGATATATAAAAAGATATTCAAGAAAACCTATACGACAACGGGCTTGAAATGGCTAGTGTAGTAAATCCTCAATATCTTCTACTATTTTATTCCCTATGACATAGCATCGTTTTGGTGTAAAAATAAGAAAAAAAATTGTTAAAAAAAGAAGATAAAGCTGATATATAAAAAGATATCCAAGAAAACGGGTTTGAAATGGTTAGTAGTAACGTCTCAATACCTGCTATTTTATTCCCTATAGCATCGTCTTGATAAAAAAAAAAAAAAAAAAAACACATGCAGATGAAATAAAACTCATTTCAACTTCCTTGGCAGAAATAACCTGTTAAATATCGGTCCCAAGACGTTTCGCCTTGTGCATAAACACTCAAATCAATAATCAATTTTGTCCAGAAATACTATTAAACCTCAAAACCTGCTATTCTAATCAAAATGACATGGCATCTAAAGCGTAAACAATTTGAAACCTCAAAATTTGCTATTTTAATTCCAATAGCATAGCAAATTTGTGGTGTAAACAATTATTTGAAAACTCCAAATCAGCTATCTCAATTCCAATAACATAGCAATGCCGATGTGTGTAACCAATTATTTGAAAATAGCAGATTTTGAAAACTCCGAATCTGCTATCTTAATTCCAATGATATAGCAACGTCGTGGTGTAAATAATTATTTGAAACCTCCAAATCTGCTATTTCAATTCCAATGGCGTAGCAATGTCGTGACATAAACATATTTACCCAAGGTAAGTACACGACATTATTACGAGTCGTATTTCCCCCGCGACGTATAGCCCCACCCAGATCATGCAAAATGCTTTCGTGCATTTTGCATTGGGGCAAATTGACCTGATGCAATATGCACAAGCAGGAATGACGCCAGAGTTGTCTTCATTTTAGCCGCTTGCCTCAAGGAAGCCGGCAACAAGGACGGAGAATGAATAATAGATTCCTTTCCACGGTAGTAAAGCTTCATTAAGGACCTCTCTCTCTCTCTCTCTCTCTCTCTCTCTCTCTCTCTCTCTCTCTCTCTCTCTCTCTCTCTCGTCCAGCCCGATGAAAACGTATACGTTTTTGCCCAAGGAATACAGGAAGAAGGAATAAATGTAGGAGGAAAGAAGTGAAGGAATAAATAAAAGTAAGAAGACATAACAGGAATAAAAGGAAGAAATAAATAAAAGAATAAATGAAATAAATAGAGGAATAAACGAAAGAAGAAGGGAAAACCACCTGAATTCCAGGCATTTAATATTTTAATGGTGCCCATTGAGAAAGTCCTACACCCTCCTGAAAAGGAGGTAGGAGGGATTCCTACGCCTCCTACTTCTCCTCCTACTGTCCTAAGTAAACTAGGAGGCAGGAGTAAACATTCCGTCCAGGCCTGGGCTGTTTTTTTTTTCTCTCTTCTCGGTTCGTCTGTATTTGCTCTCCATTCTGAAATTTCCATGAATGGGGTTCCGGAGAGTGGTATCTGTGAACCGTCTTGGTCAAGTGGTCTTGGTCAAATGGTCTCGGTAAATTGGTCTCAGTGAATTGGTCTTTGTAAAGTGGTCTTGGTAACCTGGTCTTAGTCAATTGGTCTCAGCGAACTGGTCTTATTAAAGTGGTCTCAGTGAATTGTTCTTGGTAAACTGGGTTTGGCAAAGTGGTCTTGGTAAAATGGTCTTGGTGGTCTCAGTAAACTGGTGCTTGTAAAGTGGTCTTGGTAAAGTGGTCTCAGTGAATTGGTCTTTGTTAAGTGGTCTTTGTATAGTGGTCTCAGTGAACTGGTCTCGGTAGAGTGGTCTCAGTGAATTGGTCTTTCTAAAGTGGTCTTGGCAAGTGGTCTCAGTGAATAAGTCTCGGTAAAGTAATCTCAGTGAATTGGTCTTTGTGAGGTGGTCTCAGTGAATTGGTCTTTGTATAGTGGTCTTAGTGAACTGGTCTTGGTAAAGTATGATCTTAGAGAATTGATTGATTGCATTCTGGTCACATGAATCCCATTTATTCCATAATGCGAATATGATATGATCATTTCGTTGGCTCCTCCCCATCCCCCGCCCCCGCCCCCGCCCCACCGAAAAAAAGAAAAAAAAAACATAACTAAAGATCTAGACCGTGACGAAAAAATTAAATTGGA
>NC_087221.1:43378716-43431216 GCF_015104395.2 Macrobrachium nipponense
TCTGTCATAATCCCTGAATGTTTTTGAAAAATCGTTTGAAATTTCTGTTAAATCTTTGAACAGGTAAAGAGCAATTTCTTCTCGTATGTTTCTGTCACTCTTTAGAAATCCATACCACTAAAAGGACGAGCGTGATTTTTGTATTTTGCTATCATTACTCCTAAACTTGTCAAAATCAGGATATCTTAGTAAACTCAAAGGTTCAAAGAACAAGATTTGGACGTAGGGTTACAAGCCAGGCCTTATGAAACCGAATTATTTTGGTTTCTCGCAAAAACGCTGACTTAAACTTGCACGATTCTGACGTGACCAGTGACGAGTCACAACGAGGCCCCAGAAGCCGATACGACGAGTGGACAACGAACTTTGCTGGGGGGACTCGCCCGCCGATGGTTTTTCCCGTGGGCGGAAAACGGAGATCGAGGGGGGGGGGGGGGGGGGGGGCGGTTGGGGGAACGGTTCGTTAAGTTCCAGCTCATCGAATTGCGACGCCGCTGCTCCTGCTCCAGCTGTGGTTCTGGAAATCGAATCGTACCCACATCCATCATTTTCCCTTTTGCTGGAACATGGCCATTTCTTCATTCAGGGCGTTGGGGAGGGGTATTAAGACGACCCATAAAATCCTCCCACATTCGCCCAAAAGCGAAAGTGAATCGTGCGCTAACGAATGATGAATAGCTGGCAATTGATAAAATGCTAGTTTCAAGTTGAAGAGATATACCTGGTGGTTGGTGACGGCTTTATCAATAGACGGGCTTACTATGCCAGCTAGGGACTTTGCCCAATATCGGCCCTTCAGTGTGGTAAGGGGCTAAAGGGAATTAGAAGCCTGGTGGGGGACTTCTGGACTTACCAAGACGAGACAGTAGGAATGACTTGACAAGAAAGGGCACAGTCAGTACAAAAATTACCCAAACATTTCATTTATGTTGACGACTGTGTAAAATTAAATGATACGCTTTAAAAATGGCAAGAAAAGTCATTTCTACATACGACATGTAGAAATGTGCAGTAACAGTGGAGACAGTTTTTACAAAATTAGGCAATCTGTTCATTTTACAAAATTAGGTAAGCTGTTCATTTTACAAAATTAGGCAAAGCTGTTCATTTTAAAAAATTAGGCAAGCTGTTCATTTTACAAAATTAGGCAATCTGTTCATTTATGTTGATGACTGTGTAAGATGAACTGATGCACTGAAAAAATTACAACATAGGCCATTTCTTCATTTTTAGAATAATGTGGTTAAACTATTATTACTGTTCACCTTTTATTTATATGCATTTTTGTTTTAGACAGCTGACAAAGCGTCTCCCCTGACAACGGGGCAAAGTTCGCCCAATTTTCTTTCCGCACTGAAGACCCCAAGTTAAGTGAATTTTGTTTCCCCAAAAGCAAATGCGAAGTAAGTTTCGGTCTAATCTTCTTAGGGATGTTAAGACCTCGCAGCATGGCGAGAGTTCTGACCAAGTAGAATGGATGTGACTTTACCTTAGTAATTAGATTTAATTAGATAATAAAGGCAAATAATAATTGATTTTGAATTAAAGACGTCAAAAATAAAAAAATAAAAACACTAAAAGCATAAGATGTTACAATCCAAATGAGGCCACAGACCTCTCTCTCTCTCTCTCTCTCTCTCTCTCTCTCTCTCTCTCTCTCTCTCTCTCTCAGGGAAATTATATTTCATATTCAATTAACGACGTCAAAAATTTAAAAAAAATTAAAATTAAAAGCATAAGATGTTACAACCCAAATAAGGCCACAGATCTCTCTCTCTCTCTCTCTCTCTCTCCTCTCTCTCTCTTCTCATCTCCTATCTCTCTCTCTCGGGCAAATGATATTTGATATTCAATTAACGACGTCAAAAATTAAAAAAAATAAAATTAAAAGCATAAGATGTTACAACCCAAATGAGGTCACAGATCTCTCTCTCTCTCTCTGACAAATGATATTTGATAGTCAATTAAAGACGTCAAAAATAAAAAAATAAAAAATAAAAAATAAAAGCATAAGATGTTACAACCCAAATGAGGTCACAGATCTCTCTCTCTCTCTCTCTCTCTCTCTCTCTCTCTCTCTCTCTCTCTCTCTCTCTCTCTCTCTCTCTCTCTCATTTCAAACTCCTGGCTTTACTCGTTAGTTATGGCTAATGTTATAAGTTGGTCCCAAGTTGGAAATGTATCGCCTAATTTCGTCAAACAAGCCCTTTTTTTTTTGTCGCGAAATGAGAAAGTGATATTTCATAACTTTATTCCCTCATCCTATTTAAACCTTAAGCTCACTCCGCCACTCCACCGATGATATAATAAAACCAAAAAAAGAAAAAAACGTATCGCCTAAAATAAAAATAAAAAGTAGAAAATAAATTAATCTAAAAAAAAATAAATCCTTTCTCTTACCTAAATTACCAAAAACAAATGAAAAACAATTTGTGCGATGGTCGACAAGGCATAAAAACAAATGGGTCCCCCCAAAACCGACCCCCCCTAACGGGACCTACCAAAATCTACGACGAACCCGCGTCCTGATGCAATAGGGTAATAGTACGTCGTCCGAACAGGCTTATCTTAAAACTGAAAGTTCTATCGGAGAGACCACCGCCTGGAAGCGAGCAAGCGAGCAAGCGAGCGAGCAAGCAAGCGTTCATGCGCGAGTAATGAAATTATTAATTAAATGAAAAGAATTGTTGAGGCGCTGCATGATAATTAATTGAATTATTTTGCCGACGCTTCTCTCTCTCTCTCTCTCTCTCTCTCTCTCTCTCTCTCTCTCTCTCTCTCTCTCTCTCTCCTTGTCGTAATACTCTCAGCTCAAAAGGGCAGCAGCCCAGGGTTCGATCCTCTCTCTATCTCTCTCTCTCACTCTCTCTCTCTGTATGAATGTATGTATGTATGTATGTATGTACTTATATATATAGTATATATATATATATATATATATATATATACTATTTAAAAAAATAACACCAAATCATTTCGATACATTACACCTAAACAAGACTCTCTCTCTCTCTCTCTCTCTCTCCTAGGCAAAGGAGCTTCAAGTCTGTGTGTGTGTGTGTGTGTATTTTCAATGTTACCCTTCAACAATTCTTGGCAAGTTTTCATTGCATTTTCGGGTTGCAGGTACCAACATCGCCCTCACGTCGAGTTTTGGGCGTGAGCCCGGGCGGGGGAGGGGGCGAGAGAGATAGGATGTTGGTGGGCTGGTTAGGAGACTGGGGGTGGGTGTGGGGTGGTCCTTTATGCTTTTTGGGGGTTGAGGGTTATTTAGTGGTGTTTATGCTAAAAGGCTAGGAGAGTTCTGGGAAGGTTTCAGGGTCTCCTCGAAGATTTGCTAAAAGTCCTTTTATGCTTTTGCTTACGAATGTGAATGTTTAGATACACGTGCGTGCATACGTACTACATACATACGTACACACACACACACACTATATATATATATATATATATATATATATATATATATATATATATATATATATAAATATATATATATGTATATATATATATATATATATATATATATATATATATATATACATATATATATATTATATATATATATATATAGTGTGTGTGTGTGTGTGTGTACGTATGTATGTATGTACGTATGCAACGCACGTGTATTTATATATATATATATATATATATATATATATATACATATATATATATATATATATATATATTATTATATATATATATATTATATATATAATATAATATATATATATGTATATATATATATTATATATATATATATATATATATATATATCTCAACCTGAACATATACAATACAAACCTAAATTTATACATATCAACAAACATCTCTCTCTCTCTCTCTCTCTCTCTCTCTCTCTCTCTCTCTCTCTCTCTCTCTCTCTCCATTTAAGCCCATTAGAACAGGACCTGTTTTAGGGTTTCAGTCCATTACTGAGGGGCCACTGAGATCCATGTGCTAGCTACTTCGCCAGAGCAGATCCTCAGCTCTGACATAAATCAGAAAAAGACCTTTTTTTTTTTTTTTTTGTCTTTTCACCCCCGTCATCATCTGGAATCCCATCGACGACTTTTTGACCCATTTCCCCCACCCCCATATCCCCAGAAATCCTGATACTGATAGGGATCTTCTCTCTCTCTCTCTCTCTCTCTCTCGTCTCTCTCTCTCTCTCTTCTCTCTCTCTCTCTCTCTCTCCACTCCTCAGATCCCTCGCCGAAATCACCTCGTGATATTTATGACTGTTCCATCTCAACCCTTTCTCTTTTTCGCGTCTGCCTATCTATCCATCCCGTGTAAGAAACAAGAAGAAGAAGAAGAGAAGAAGAAGAAGAAGAAGAGGAAAAATATAGTCTGCCATTCGTTTCTGTCATGGGAGTGATTGCGTCATCTCGCTTTTCCCAGACCTTATTTTTCAAACTTAACTCTAACAATGATATTTTGATAAGAGGTTAAGCTAACAGAATGATAATTCAATAAGCAATTATAGATTGGTATAGCTAGTATTATCTATAATAATTAGGAGCAGCTATGAAGCAACATGAATTTAGGAATGATAATTAAACATGTAATTATGCAGTGGAGAGAGTAATTGAAAAATTAATCATTCGACCTACAGTTCAAGAATAGCGTAGGTTAACTTAATGCAGACTTTAGTTAAGGTTGTATCCTACTTAAATGAGGGTACTGCAACTAAAGGCGACATTGACCAACTTTACAAAGTATAAATAGGTTTTGATATGTCGTAATAATAATAATAATAATAATAATAATAATAATAATAATAATAATAATAATAATAATAATAATAATAATAATCTCGTATTTCCGATTATTTTTCCAAAGATAGACAGAAACAATCAAGAATAATTGTTAGAAAAACTTTAGAATATAAAAGGATATAAAAAATATCTTCATGGAGAGAGAGAGAGAGAGAGAGAGAGAGAGAGAGAGAGAGAGAGAGAGAGAGGATATTCAAGGATATTAAGAGAGAATAGGGTAGAAAGAGCAGCCACGCTATCTTAAATTGAATTTATTTTGGAACGTTCACAAGAACGAGAGAGAGAGAGAGAGAGAGAGAGAGAGAGAGAGAGAGAGATTCTACTACGTAAAATTAGAAATTTGATAAAAAAAAAAAGAGCACTCTTTGAGGCTATTACGTCGAAATTAATGAGAATTAGAAATAAGCATGAAACCGAATACAAGGAGAGAGTGAGAGAGAGAGAGAAACCATACACTCTCTTCCACGTCGACTCTTCTCCTTATGGAAATATTCACCTCTCTAACTCCGCTCCCCAACCCCCAACCCCATCCCCCACCCCGCATCCCATTTCTTCTGAGGCATCGAAAGGTTACTTGGAGAACCAGGAGTCTTGTTGATAAGGAAAACTGTACATTCTTTCTCTTGTTCTTCCGCCATTGAAGGCGAGGGGAGAGTAAAATAGAGGCCATTACTCCTGCAAAACAAGACCTGCTACCTTCCCTTCTCTCTCTCTCTCTCTCTCTCTCTCTCTGTTTCTTCAAAAAGGAGTTTGCTTTCTCCCTTCATTGTGAGTTGGTAATACTTCTCTCTCTCTCTCTCTCTCTCTCTCTCTCTCTCTCTCTCTCTCTCTCTCTCTCTCTCTCTACAAACAGACATATCAACAGCCTTCGAAATGTCGTAAGTTCATCCGAAGCTGTACGAGTTTCTTTTATCCCATGTGTATTCGACCTTGCAATTTCAACTTTATTCGAACCCGCCTTGAGTACAATGTCCAAGAAATGCCATTTAATTCGCTTATAACCCTTATAACCCCCTTTCTATGGAGGCTGTAAAATCCGACGTCACGGCCATAAAATTCAGATTTTAGTGGCGGGACACAGAAGTCCCCAAAACCGAGAGAGAGAGAGAGAGAGAGAGAGAGAGAGAGAGAGAGAGAGAGAGAAGAGAGAGAGGAGAGAGAGAGATAGAGAGAGAGAGAGAGAGAGAGAGGAGAAGGAGAGAGAGGATCTGGGGATGAGGGGGTGGGGGGGGTTATCTAGGGGTGGAGGTAGAACCAAGGTTATGGCTTCCCAAAGCAGGTCACCGGCAAACTATAAAGATCAGGGAATTGTATTTAAGGGTTTCCTGAATTAGTCAGAAGAATTATGTGACGACTTTGTGTATATGGATAAAACATCACGAAGGATAAAATGGTCCATTTGCCGTTGTTATTGTAAGCAACATTATTCATAAAATATGAAGGTCATATTGTTATAAATATTAGAAGAAATAATAATGAAATGCATCTAGTAATAATGCTATTCTTAAAATATCACAGGTATATTTCTTATGAAATAAGATTAAAACAAATAATATTTCTTTTATGAATTTTGATGTTTTTGACGCAAAGCAACGATCTTCAATAAAACGAAATTACACTTATGTAATAAATTATCATAATTCAATTGTAACCATGAATAATTAAAATAGTTTTTTTTAATTATTCATGAACCTTTAGTAACGGCCGTAACATTAACGAAACAGCTGTCCCAGAAGGCCTACATTACAAACTATTCAGTAAGCTACTTTGACTTGGGTAGAACGTAATTCAAAACTGGGGCTAACGAGTTAACAGCATCCAGGCCTCAAGTAAATTAAGCGCAGTGACACAGAGACAAATACATAGTCGGTACCGAGTATTATACTGTATGATTCCCAAGTACTTTCCTTATGTATAAACAACCAGTGATCTGTATGGTGACAGATTTCTCTACATAAATGGCTGTAGTTTCGTTATGTTCAAATTTCTCTAGTGCTTCTGTCAGTGAGGCTGGAGGGAGGTCTGTATTCACTTGTATACGTGTGTCCAATTTGACTCTAATATACATTGAAAATATCAGGAAATTGTATTTTTCAAGTGAAAATGTTTTATGCACGATTTTAGAAAAACTTTCATAACATTAATAAAAACAAAACGACTGCAAAAATATTAGTTCTAAGCGGCAATACTAACTAGTTATTATCAAATACACTAGCACACATACACAGTGAATTCGCCTGTATGCAAAGAATATTTCTTACTCCAAAATATACTTTAAAAAACTGCATACAGTAAACAAAGCCAATAAAAACATCTAGAAAACATTCAACATAATTCCTACATACAAAGGGAGGGGGCTGGGGAAGAAACCCCTTCTTTATTAAACTAACAAAGAATTTATGTCAAGCATGCCCAGTCACCTAAATATTAAAAGAATTGAAAAAAAAGCATTCAACAATTTCTAAATAAAAAGCGGGGATACGGGTAGAGAAGACCCTGTTTATAAAAGTTGGAAAGAATATTTGTTCTTTAATCGAAAAAGAAAAAAAACTGCATATGCTAAACATTGCCCAAACCACCTGATTATAATGTAAAAACATTCAACATAATTCCTACATAAGAAAGGGTCGGGGGGAGAAAAAAAACCCTCTTTAGAAGATTAGCAAAGAATATTTGTACTGAATTTAGAAAAAAAAAAACTGCACATGACCAAAAATACCAATGTCACCTAAATAATAATAAAAAAAAAAACATTCAGCATAATTCCTACATACAAAAAGGGGGTGAGGAAGAAAGGCCCTCTATAGAGACAGTAGCAGTGCCATAAAAACAGAGCGCAATAGGCGCCAGGTGTCACAGGCACCATGGATCAGGTGTGGCTGAGAATCGTCAGAGCCATTTCTCAAAAATTTGTCATCCCCATAGATTCATTGTCCCCTCGGGCGACCGGTTTCGTGTTTGTTGGAGTTTGTTTTGTGTTTTGTTGGAGTTTGTTGGCGTTTTGTTGTTTGTTGGTGTTTTTTGGTGTTTGTTGCAGTTTGTTGGCGTTTTGTTGTTTGTTGGTGTTTATTGGTGTTTGTTGGAGTTTGTTTTGTGTTTTGTTGGAGTTGTTGGCGTTTTGTTGTTTTTTTGGTGTTTTTTGGTGTTTGTTGGAGTTTGTTTTGTGTTTTGTTGGAGTTTGTTTTGTGTTTTGTTGGAGTTTGTTGAAGTTTTTTTTTGTGTTTTTGTGCTTTTTGGTTTATTGGTGTTTGTTGGTGTTTTTGTTGTTTGATAGTGTCTGTTAGAGTTTGTTGGTGTTTTGTTGGAGTTTACGGGTGTTTTCTGGTGTTAGTGTTTTTGGTGTCTGCTGAAGTTTGTTGGTGTTTGTTGGTGTTTTATGTTGTTTGTTAGTGTTTTTTTAGCTTGTTTGGTGTTTTCCTTTGCAGTTGAGTTTCCTGGTTTGTGTTTGTCATGATTTTCGCAAATATGTGTTTTTACAAACTAGATTTTTTTTTGGAGGGGAGGTGGGGGGGTGTTGCCTAATTCGATTCACACGTCATAAATCACTCGGTAAAAGAATATCAAAATCTTTCAGTGGAGGAAAATATTACAGAAGTATTTTCGTGAACGTAAAAAAGAATATTTCGCCCAAATATCTAATTGAAAGGAACACTTGCATTCATAACTGAAATGTCACAACACCTCGAATAAAAATACCCTTTTTTTTGTATGAGGTTTTCAATCTAAAATTCATTTTGAAATTCAACCAGCGGTTTCCTCACTGCTTGCTTTCGCAACTTGTCCTAATCTAACATGAACTGATTTACCCTCAGCGGGAAACTACACACGGAGTTTTATATACATATATTTCCCCTGCAGGTGATTGCAAGTGATGTCTCAATTTTCCAAACGAAGCTTCACATTCGGAGAAATTTATCATCGGCATAAATCCCCTGCTTAAGTTAGCTTGCAAACCAATAATCCCACTACATTATTGGATGCCGTGGCATTCATCTCTCTCTCTCTCTCTCTCTCTCTCTCTCTCTCTCTCTCTCTCTCTCTCTCGTTCAGTTGAAATATTTCAATCATATATCTAGATTTCAGTTTCTCTATTCAATTATTTATTTATTTACAGTCTTCGTCTTTATCTACGTAACAGTTTCCCTAAATTATTCTGTTAAAAAAATGTAAATACATCTTATCTGACTCCTCTTCGCCTCCTTTCTAAACATAAACATTTCCCCTATCAGCTATTTGCAAGTTTTTTTTCTTTTTAGTAAATGGTGATGGTCTCCCCTGCACCTGTATAATATTCATTTGTTGTTTTTCTATTTTCTCTTTCTCTGTCATTTAATTTTCCTGTTTATGCTTGGTGGAAAGAAAGCTCGCTTTGAACATCAAACGTTCGCAATATGTAAAAGCAAAATAATATAATATTCACTCATAAATATGCATACAAAATCAACTTGAAACACACGGGCCATAATTAACAAATTTCCTTTGAGTCTTATCCGCTAAACCTATCTCTTGTACATGCTGATGATGCCTTCGAGTTGGCAATCATTCAATGGACACATTCAAACATGATGTATCCTCTGCTTAGCCCGGGGCTACTCGCCCCATGATTTCAGAGAACTAAATTTACACCCCGAACTCTTCTTTCTGAAAGTTTTTTTGAGGATGTCGTCGAGTTAACTAACTGCTCTTGGCTGTTCACCCCACTTGGGTTTTCCGGTGTGACCAAATTTACAGCGACTGCATGAAGGGCTCAGGGAAATCTCTTCTCTTAAGAGCCGTTCAGATTTGTAGGGACAAGGCCCACAGTAGGTTTCAAATACCCGTGTGTGTGGTGTTTTTAACCCTAAGGGAAATGGTTCTACGTGGTCTAGTTGCCATTTAATTTCGTTCTGGAGATACATAATTGGAAACTAATATATATATATATATATATATATAATATATATATATATATCTATATATATATATATATATATATATGATATAATTATATAGCTACAAATATCCCTTACTACTGCCAAGTCCAAAACTGGCGGTGACACTTTCTGGAGCCCCCATCCACATTAACTGAAGATTTTATGATAATGAGAGAAAACACATATTTATAGCACTGAGCAGTTTCATGTAAACCATTTTCAATTTTTGAGACAAAGATCCCACTATGAAATCTAACACATTTTCAGTTCACATGTCATTTTTTTTATGCACATTTGATGAAAACTGTATATTTATTCACATATTTTACCTGAATTAAACACGGTCAATACAATCAGCTATTTGTACAAAACAAAGCCACACCCTTTTTCCTAGATGCAACTAGTCACATCAATGCTAAATTAACACTGAGCAAAACCAACACAGAATCCTACGGAAGCATCTAAAGGTCGTCTGATCTATCTATCACCACTATTTTGCCTCTCACTTCTGAAGGAGAGGCGGAGAAAGGACACATTTTAATGCCTATGAAACAAACACACACACCGCGTACACAACACCAAAAGCAACACAGATCCCATCCTTTGGATTTAATATTCAGTCACATCCGGAGTTTAATCGTGACCAACGGACATACATTTATACTGATTTTTACTTTTTATTCACAAAAAAAACACTAAAAGCTTTCTGGTGTGCCAAGAACACAACATCAACATCTAAACAACAATACCAACAACAACAACAACATCCAGGTCAGCCAATGGCTGTAACGGGGTCACATGAACACTTTTTTTTTCATTTTTTAAATTCCAAGGGCACCTTTTTCAGCAGCCTGCGGCTGGACGTGGTCACCAACCGGCCAATATTCCTGTGTTTTGGCGTCCCATACGAATTCACACAGACGTGGTGGGGGGCCTTCTGTGATGACACACAGGGAGAGTATGTGCTTGAATTCATCCCTGCTGCTGCCAATACAGACGACTCACGACTGCTGCTGCTGCTGTGCTGGTGGTGGTGCTTGGGGCACCAAGTCTGCCCTGAAGACGTTTTTGCCATTTACCTGCAGATGTCGTCGTGTGGCGCGATCTGATTAATTGGAGCCAAACTTTTACGCCATCAACTGTACTAGGCTAATTAAATCATATCCGGGGTGATTTTTGGGGGAGTTGAGGGATGAATCTGGATTAAGTGGGGGAAGGGGATTTTTTTTTTTTTTTTTTTTAATCTAGCAGCCATCATTCTTAAACACCAAACAGCGAGGGCATCACTGTGTATATAATATTCAGCTTCTACGCAAGTCTTCTAATAACAGGAACAGGACCTACTGTTTAAAAAGCCACCAGTCAGACAGACTGATAAAACAGACAGACAGACAGTCAGATCGCCAACAGTCACAACTACTACTGGAGGTTATTGAAGGCCAACAAGATTGTTTAACAACAACAACAGCTAGGCAATAACACCAACACCAAATTAAAAAAAAAAATTAAACATGGAACGGACAAACTAAATGACACAGGTAGCAGCAGCGTTCAGGGAGACCAGGTACATATAATTGGGACCAGGTACTCACCCGAAACTACCACTATTCACAAGGAGGAGGAGGGGGCTGTCGCCTGCCAAAAAGCCCCCTCTCACACACACACAACCACCAACATCTCCAACATCTCCACCATCTCCACCACAACTGAAATCAGTAGAAGTCCCGTACAAAGATCTCCGCAGGTTACCACGTGACGTCATGAACAAGTTTTTATTGAAAAACTTGAAAAAGAAATAAATAAGTCACCTTCGTTGCCCAAAGACATTATAATTAGCATCTCCCAGATTATCCTGGAACATATTTATTATTATCATCTTCATTATCATCATCTCTCCTTGTGGGTAGAGAGACGGCACTTTGAAATAAGCAAGTCCAAAATATCATAGCGGCGAAACAGGATGTAAACAAAATCAATCGTACTCACCTCCTCTTTCTTTTTGCCTCCTCCAGATCCTCCTCCACTTTCACCTCCGCTCTGGACGCTGTTCATCTTGAGCTCAGATGCTGCAGCAGCCTCCCTTCTGTATTTTGTATCCCTTTTGATTCAAGAGTTTGATTGCAGGTCGCTACAGGTGTGATGCAAGACGCAAGAAGTAGCCGGGTCTAAGATGGCAGAAGGGATCCTACCACCAGACCTCGAGCTATCACAGGCTACTTTTGATCAGTTGGTACTCCTGGTTTTAAGATGCTGCTCTTACAGTGGTGCCAACAGTGACACCATTGAAAACATATAGATTGATCTGGAGAAGTTTATCAAGAAAAGTATGTCTCGCAGAGTTTTTTTTTTTTTTTTTTGTGGGGGGGTGGGGGGGTGTGGGCTAGAGAAACATGAAATCCTCGAACGACTCACTATTAATGAGGGGTTGGGGTCAAAGGTTACATACTGAGTCAGGGGAGTCTACACTGGCTGGTGAGTCACTCATAAGGCTCTTGGGCTACAGATTTGATTGCTTCATTCTTGTGGCGTTTGTCCTCAGTTGTCATGGCTCCATCCTCATACCTGGAGGGCGAGAGAAAAGGTGGTTAAAAGAAGCTTGACTTTTCTTTCAAATAAATTTTCTATCAATCATAGATAGCCTTTTACCTACATATATAAAGCCCCTCTCTTTATAATATTTTTCCTGCTGTGAAAATGACACAAAATCCTTTTCCTTCTCAAAAGACGGATCAAATTCATGAACAACATCATTAAAAACAAGATTCCATTACGTTTTTACAATACAAAATAAAACAGCCCAGCCTGGAACAAAGAAATGTCCGATGGAAAATAAAATATGAGAGAAAAACAAAGAAAAAATAAATATAAATAACGGAAAATAACAAATTGAATAAACGATTAGGAAAAGATTTCCACGATTCGGTTACCGATACAATAAAACTCCCTGAAGACTGTTGGTAACGAACCTCGAAAAAGAATCGGCTTGAGAGAGAGAGAGAGAGAGAGAGAGAGAGAGAGAGAGAGAGAGAGAGAGAGAGAGAGAGAGAGAGAGAGAGAATCCTATAGTTTCCTTCTATTCCCAGAGGATTGGAATCACAGCAATCATTACTTACCAAGTCAGTGGTCCCTTTGGGGACTTGCTCCACATGAATAGGGTTGAGGTTTAATAATAATAATAAGAAGAAGAAGAAGAAGAAGAAGAAGAAGAAGAAGAAGAATACATCAAGCTGTATGGAAGCTGTATGGTAAGAGCATCAAGGAAATAGATACCCTAATCCAGACTGTAAGGATTGTATCTGGGGACATCAGGATGGAGTTTGGAATAGAAAAATGTGCCTTAGTCAACATACAAAAGGGGAAAGTAACAAGGACTGAAGGGATAAAGCTACCAGATGGGAGCAACATCAAACACATAGATGAGACGGACATCAAACACATAGATGAGACTCACATCAAACACATAGATGAGACGGGATACAAATACCTGGGAATAATGGAAGGAGGGAATATAAAACGCCAAGAGATGAAGGACACGATCAGGAAAGAATATATGCAGAGACTCAAGGCGATACTCAATTCAAACCTCAACGCCGGAAATATGATAAAAGCCATAAACACATGGGCAGTACCAGTAATCACATACAGCGCAGAAATAGTGGAATGGACGGAGGCAGAACTCCGCAACATAGACCAGAAAACTAGGAAACATATGACAATACACAAAGCACTACACCCAAGAGCAAATACGGACAGACTATACATAACACGAAAGGAAGGAGGGAGAGGACTACTAAGTATAGAGGCCTGCGTCAACTTCGAGAACAGAGCACTGGGGCAATATCTGAAAACCAGTGAAGACGAGTGGCTCAAGAGTGCATGGGAAGAAGGACTGATAAAAGTAGACGAAGACCTAGAAATATACAGACAGGAGAATGACAAACAGAACAGAGGAATGGCACAACAAACCAATGCACGGACAATACATGAGACAGACTAAAGAACTGGCCAGCGATGACACATGGTAATGGTTACAGAGGGGAGAGCTAAAGATGGAAACTGAAGGAATGATAACAGCGGCACAAGATCAGGCCCTAAGAACCAGATATGTTCAAAGAACGATAGACGGAAATAACATCTCTCCCATATGTAGGAAGTGCAATAAGAAAAATGAAACCATAAACCACATAGCAAGCGAATGACGGCACTTGCACAGAACCAGTACAAAAAGAGGCATGATTCAGTGGCAAAAGCCCTCCACTGGAGCCTGTGCAAGAAACACCAGCTACCATGCAGTAATAGGTGGTACGAGCACCAACCTGAAGGAGTGATAGAAAACGATCAGGCAAAGATCCTCTGGGACTATGGTATCAGAACAGATAGGGTGATACGTGCAAACAGACCAGACGTGACGTTGATTGACAAAATCAAGAAGAAAGTATCACTCATTGATGTCGCAATACCATGGGACACCAGAGTTGAAGAGAAAGAAAGGGAAAAAATGGATAAGTATCAAGACAGGAAAATAGAAATAAGAAGGATATGGGATATGCCAGTGGAAATCGTACCCATAATCATAGGAACACTAGGCACGATCGCAAGATCCCTGAAAAGGAATCTGGAAAAACCAGAGGCTGAAGTAGCTCCAGGACTCATGCAGAAGAGAGTGATCATAGAAATGCTCATATAGTAAGAAGAGTGATGGACTCCTAAGGAGGCAGGATGCAACCCGGAACCCCACACTATAAATACCACCCAGTCGAATTGGAGGACTGTGATAAATAATAATAACAATAATAATAATAATAATAATAATAATAATAATAATAATAATAATAATGATAATAATAATAACAATAATAATAATAATAATAACGATTAACAGACGTGCTAACTATTGCACGTAATGATTATACAAGTCTGAGTCAATGCCACGAAGTGAACGCACCCTATGCCGTATTGATAAAAGCAATATCTCAAGTGAATATTCAACGACTGACGACCCGTCGAAGCTACTTATGCAAAATACTCAGTTTTGCCGAACTTCTTCAAAGAGATCCCCCCCCCCCACCCCCCCCGCCACCCTAATGCTTTGGTTCCTTCCACATAAGCCACCAACTAATGGCATGTGGAGGAAACTGCTTGCCTGGGTCAGGTTCTCTCTCTCTCTCTCTCCCTCTCTGTTGTTCCTACTAAAGAGGAACCACACATACACACGCTTTCTCTCTCTCTCTCTCTCTCTCTCCTCTCTCTCTCGCCAATCGCATCAAGGTTGGCTCAAGAACCAGCTGAAACCACATATACACTCTCTCTCTCTTTCAAATGCATACGGCAAACAAAGAAATGCATGTAACATACATACATACATACATACATACATATATATATATATATATATATTATTATATATATATATATATTATATATATATATCTCTTTTTTATATTTGTCTTCATATTGGGCCTGACTCCAAATAATGTTTTACGTATCCGGTTGCTTGAGCACAAAATAATTGCAATATATTTACTTACAAGACAATTTCTAGGCAATACTCGGCAAAAAGACAACTGCTAGCACTACTCGACGCAAAAACAATCCCTATTCAAGAAAAGGAAAAACAAACGAATAAAAACCAAAACACAAACAAAAAACATACCCACCACACAGAAACATCAGAGACGCCATCGTCATCTTTCCCCATTCTGAAAGCCACCTTCCTTTCCCCCAAACGAGAAGGGAGCTATTACTCTGCTCCTTATCTGACGCAAAAGGATGACATTCGCGCTCCTTCCAGGGAGCGCTTACCAAGCCGTGAAGATTATTATAACCCCGTGAGGATAGGCCGGCATCTTCTTACCACACCCCCCGCCCCTCCCGTGTTTTGATGCTAGGGGCTATTAGAGTAAGGAGTTCTTCTTAGGAGGTGAATTTAGAAAGAGGAATGGACTGACGTGTGGAGTATACGAAAGAGGTAGGGGGAGCGTTAGGATGATTCTGAAACAGAGAATTCTTGGTGTTTACATTGTCTAAGATCACAGAAGCCTTGTTTTATGAATGAGGGATTGAATTAAAGGCTCAGCTTTTCATGTCTGTATTCTTGTTTCATTAGAACGCCTGGAAGTCCGTCTTTTGTGAATAATGGGTTAAATTTAACACGTAAGAAAACTCTGAAACTCTCAGCCTATGTTGTTGGCTACCTTTAACCTTAAATGAAACAAAAACTACTGAGGCTATATATAATATATATATATATTAAGATATATATATATATATATATATATATATATATTATATATATGATTATAATCACTTTAGCACGTGATTCGTTTATCGCACATATCCACAGGTGAAAAAATAATAGACATGGTGTAGGTCCTGACCGGTTTCGGCTTTATTTTCAAGCCATTGACATCAGTCCTTTGTCAATGGCTTGAAAAATAAAGCCGAAACCGGTCAGGACCTACACCCTGTCTATTATTTTTCACCTGTGGATATGTGATATATATATATATATATATATATATATATATATATATGTGTGTGTGTGTGTGTGTGTGTATAACCGTTATTTTATTGCCTGCGATAATGAAAATGTTTCCATTTAAGGAACATCAAAGACAGAAAATGGAGAGAGAGAGAGAGAGAGAGAGAGAGAGAGAGAGAGAGAGAGAGAGAAAGAGAGAGAGAGAGAGAGAGAGAGCACATCTATTGCATCGCCCATCTTCTATTGCAACCTTCATCTTCCCGTCACCCATCTTTCAGTCACCTTCGCCCATCTCCTATTGCATTCACCCTCTTCTCACCACCCGGCCTGGTGTATTTGTTATTGAAATAGACTCATTTAAATATATTCATTTATGCAGTCATTCGCTTGTTTTATTGCCTATCCCAACGAGCTAGAATATATTTAGAATATAGTACATCGGTCTTTGCTTCAAGTAAAAACATTAATCTTACTTTCCGAAAAAAGTAAGATTAATTGGCAAAGACAAAAAGAGTATTGAACTATTAGAGAAATTTAAAGTAATTAATCCTAAATTACCCTATTTTTATGGCCTTCCCAAAACTCACAAAGACAATCTTCCATTCAGACCATCGTTTCATGTGCCGGTGCTTTCAATTACAAAATTTCTAAATGGTTAGCTGGCCTCCTTTCCCCTTTTTTAGGCACTTTTTCTCCCAGTCACATTAAACATTCGGAAGATTTTTGTCACAAATTCAGAGAGCACATATACCACTTCACAACATAAAACTTTAAGCCTTGATGTAGATTCCTTGTTCCACTAAAGTACCAGTACAGGAGTTCTTCAGTTTTTTAAGGGAAAAATATCCCCCTATTCAGATCATTTCCCATTGGCGCTGACAAAATAATAAAGCTAGTTGAATTATGTGCATCTAATAACGTATTTTCATTCGGGGAATCATTCTACAAGCAAAAATTCGGGTGTAGTATGGGTAGTCCTTTAAGTCCTGTTCTAGCCAATCTGTACATGGAATACTTTGAAACTACAGTAATAAATGCAATAAAACCCAAAAACATGCTGTGGATGAGATACGTGGATGATATCCTAACATTTTGGGATAATAGGTGGGGCAATTTCAATGAATTCCTCTTGAAATTAAAAACACATTAGTGCCCAGCATCAAATTTAAAGTTGATGGGAAACAGACAACAAATTCCTTTAAACTTGATGTTTTAATAATCAGAGATACGACAGAATACAAATTTACCATATACAGAAAAACCAACGTTCTCACTTTCATACATTCACTACTTTAGCTATCATGACATTTCTATCAAAATAGGGTGTAGCTAGTAACTTATTCTTAAGAGCCTTACGAATTTGTTCCCCAGAATTCCTGGAAAAAGAAAAAAAAAAAAAAAGAATTTGAACTAATTCGCAAGCAACTTCGTCTTTAAAATCTCCTGACCATATAATTGAGAAAGCAATTCACAAAGCTAACGTAATTTTCTACCGACCCCCTAAAGACAAGACCAGAGATACACCCAACAATAAAATAATAATTCCCCACCTGGACACGATTAAGAAGAATAACCAACCCCCTCGGAAAATCGAACCCTTTGTATTTACTTACCCAAACACCTTAGCCAAATCCCTGATTAACGTCCAACAAAAGACATCTCCAAAGGACTCTGGGGTATACGAAATCCCATGCCAGGACTGTGACCAATCTTACATCGGATTTACAGGTAACCCTTCCCTTCCCAGAGACTTTAATTAACAACACAAACAAACGGTCAGTTAGGTATGGACAACAGAACTCGGCTATTTTCAACCCAAATAATGAACATAACCATAGAATCAACTGGAATTTGTCACGTGTAATTTATAGCAGCAACTGCCGGTACAAGAGTCAAATGATGGAATCGGCCTTAATAAAAGAGAGGCAGGTAATGAACATCTCAAAAGGAGGATGGATTTCGGACACGATCGACAACGTCTTCATTCAACCAACCCTTAAGAAGATTAGAGGAAGATTATCAGCGGGGTGACTTAAAATGGCTTGTTTGTGGATGGACCTCTTGGTATAAATACCACCTTTTCTGTGAACTTTTCTCATTCATCTACCTGAAGAGGGAGACAGCAGTCCTCTGAAATATAGTACTTTTTCTCTATTTTGGTGTTTTTATGGGCTCCTTTTATTAGATATATATATATATATATATTATATAGATATATATATATATATATATATATTATATATATATATATATACTAAAAGCCCTCATCTCAGTCCCTTCAGACACCCAAACGAAAGAGACAAGAATCTTGGAATAAAACCACGGATCCGAAGGGCAGCCGAAGGTCCCATGCAAATATCACCAACCTCTTCCCACAGAACCACTTTATACGCCTGAGAAAAAAAGAGAACGAGAGAGAGAGAGGACGAAAAACGACTGATATTATGTAAGCTTCTTGTTACCATGGTAACGTAAGAGCCAATAAAACGAAGACGGTCTTACGAAAGTTCTCCAAGAAGTAATGGGCTATTGTGTTTTCTGAATGGTATGATTCTGGCGTTTACAGTTCTCTCTCTCTCTCTCTCTCTCTCTCTCTCTCTCTCTCTCTCTCTCTCTCTCTCTCTCTCTCTTTAACATTAAGATGTACAATAAGAACTATAGTCTAAAACAGCTTTGATTCTGCAAGTATTTACTCCTCTCTCTCTCTCTCTCTCTCTCTCTCTCTCTCTCTCTCTCTCTCTCTCTCTCTCTCTTGCTTACTAATTGACATTAAATTATATATAAGCATCATAGACTAAGCAACTTTGAATTTGCCATTATTCTCTCTCTCTCTCTCTCTCTCTCTCTTTCTCGCTCTCTCTCGCTCTCTCTCGCTCTCTCTTTTTTTACCTCTTTCTCTCCGCTTCATTCTGACATGGACGCAAGTATGCATGGATGACCAAATGACAAACTTCGGGGAAAGGGTTGACTCAAGGTTTTGAATTTAAAGTTTCATTTTATATTCACATCAGCATATCATAAGAAGTACTTGAAGTACTTAGTGATGCGTAATATAATGACCACGATGAAATAGTACTTTGATTAAGGAATTCTCTGTATGAAACTGAACAGGACAGCAGACTTATTAATTTGAATAATAATGACGAAACAACAATTTTATAACTAGACGTACACAGTCGCAGTAGCAAATCTTATATAAGAAGTATACTTTGTATATATAATATTAAGAAATAGACCGTGATTAAATAGTTTTTTTTATTAGGATCAGATCTCACTTATTAAAAAAGAATAGATAAATCAACAAATAGACAAAAATGTATCAAATCACGATAGACAGATATTGGCTGTGTGGGCGTGTCTTGTGGCAAATACCCCTGACCATCTGGGAGCATAAATATTATCCCTTCGAAAATGAACTCCTTCGTATTCTAAAAGAACCTCCTTTGCAAATATACAAAATAAAGGATGGCCACTATAAGAGAGTAAATAAAGGGGGTTAGAAATGAAATGGGGAGGGGAAATCTCCATAAAGGAAGGGAACTGAACGCCTCACAGCTGTAAGGAACACTCGATAAAGAAGGGGAAATTGAATAACACTGTATTCGGTGGCGGAACCGGAGCGAAAGCGAGTCGGATTCTCTTGGGTAGAATATTACGTATAAACAACGGCCCGTTGTAAATCATTTCCAGCTCTGCCCAGAATCTTAAATGCTGGTTTTTTTTTTGTTTTTTTTTTCCCGGTTTCATATTGTGGTAGGGAGGAACTGTATGAATAATATTCAATTTTTTATGAGGAATCTTCAAGAATTTAGATTTGACAGCGTGCCACACTTGTTCACAATATTGTTTGTTTACATCTAAAAACTTAGGAACTATATTTCTTAACTACCAGCAAGTTTGGCCAACATATTGTCAGTTTGTATGTGAATACTTAGGAACCACATTTCTTATCTGCCAATCAGTCTGGTTAACATATTGTCAGTTTGCATTTGAATACTTAGGAACCACATTTCTTATCTGCCAATCAGTTAAGCCAACCTATTGTCAGTTTGTATGTGAATACTTAGGAACCACATTTCTTATCTGCCAATCAGTCTGGTTAACATATTGTCAGTTTGCATTTGAATACTTAGGACCATATTTCTTACCTATTATGCCAGTCAGATAACAGTCAACATTGCTGTAATCGAAACGGGCAAAATCAGTTGTGTTTCCTCAAGTTATGTAATGAATAATATCAAGCAACCTCTTACTTAAGAGTCTAAAGATAATCAAGTCATCATTAAAAATTAAACGGATTGAAAGCTGTAATTAAGAAATGAATAAATAAACTAAAATCCATATTTCCTTTATAATTAATATACTTTCCCTTCAAAACATTAGTTCCTAATGACCACCATATTCTCTGGAAGCTTGAGGTTCAAGTCAGTTGCCTTTTTGGTGGGCTTGATCAGTATGAATAATAATAATAATAATAATAATAATAATAATTATAATAATAATAATAATAATAATAATAATAATAATAATAATAGTTTCAAGTCAGTGGCCCTTTGGTTGGCTTGTTCCATTGGAATAGGATTCATCTTCGGAAAAATAATAATAATAATAATAATAATAATAATAATAATAATAATAATAATAATAATAATAATAATAATAATGCCTTAGTCAACATACAAAACGGCAAAGTAACAAAGTAACAAGAACTGAAGGGATAAAGCTACCAGATGGGAGCAACATCAAACACATAGATGAGACGGGATACAAATACCTGGGAATAATGGAAGGAGGGGATATAAAACACCAAGAGATGAAGGACACGATCAGGAAAGAATATATGCAGAGAATCAAGGCGATACTCAAGCCAAAACTCAATGGCAGAAATATGATAAAAGCCATAAACACATGGGCAGTGCCAGTAATCAGATACAGCACAGGAATAGTGGAATGGACGAAGGCAGAACTCCGCAGCATAGCTCAGAAAACCAGGAAACATATGACAATACACAAAGCACTACACCCAAGAGCAAATACGGACAGACTATACATAACACGAAAGGAAGGAGGGAGAGGACTACTAAGTTTAGAGGACTGCGTCAACATTGAGAACAGAGCACTGGGGCAATATCTGAAAACCAGAGTGCATGGGAAGAAGGACTAATAAAAGTAGACGAAGACCAAGAAATATACAGAGACAGGAGAATGGCAAACAGAACAGACGACTGGCACAACAAACCAATGCACGGACAATACATGAGACAGATTAAAGAACTAGCCAGCGATGACACATGGCAATGGCTACAGAGGGGAGAGCTAAAGAAGGAAACTGAAAGAATGATAACAACAGCACAAGATCAGGCCCTAAGAACCAGATATGTTCAAAGAACGATAGACGGAAATAACATCTCTCCCATATGTAGGAAGTGCAATACGAAAAATGAAACCATAAACCACATAGCAAGCGAATGCCCGGCAACTTGCACAGAAACCAGTACAAAAAGAGGCCATGATTCAGTGGAAAAGCCCTCCACTGGAGCCTGTGCAAGAAACACCAGCTACCTTGCAGTAATAAGTGGTACGAGCACCAACCTGAAGGAGTGATAGAAAACGATCAGGCAAAGATCCTCTGGGACTATGGTATCAGAACGGATAGGGTGATACGTGCAAATAGACCAGACGTGACGTTGATTGACAAAATCAAGAAGGAAGTATCACTCATTGATGTCGCAATACCATGGGACACCATAGTTGAAGAGAAGAGAGGGAAAAAATGGATAAGGTATCAAGATCTGAAAATAGAAATAAGAAGGATATGGGATATGCCAGTGGAAATCGTACCCATAATCATAGGAGCACTAGGCACGATCCCAAGATCCCTGAAAAGGAATCTAGAAAAAACTAGAGGCTGAAGTAGCTCCAGGACTCATGCAGAGGAGTGTGATCCTAGAAACGGCACACACAGTAAGAAAAGTGATGGACTCCTAAGGAGGCAGGATGCAACCCGGACCCCCACACTATAAATACCACCCAGTCGAATTGGAGGACTGTGATAGAGCAAAAAAAAAAAATAAATAAATAAATAAATAAATAAATAATAATAATAATAATAATAATAATAATAATAATAATAATAATAATAATAAATAATAATAATAATAATAATAATAATAATAATAATATAAGAAAAGTCTACCTCCTCCCTCTAAAGAAAATCTCTCAGCAGGACGAAGTGGGAAAAAGAAGTTTAAGGAGAAGTTTAGCAAAGTGCCCAGGGATAACTGCATCGCTCAAAGTGTAATCGATACACCTATTAAGTTTTAATCCTTTATAAATAACGACGGGAAGTGGTGGAGGTCCCGTCATTAACTTATTAGGCGAAGGACGTGCATGCAATCTCCCCAAGCCATTAAAGTCAATCAGGTTCCGAAGCAAACTCTGTAGTTTGTTGGGGAGGTGTGTGTGTGTGTGTGTGTGTGTGTGTGTGTGTGTGTGTGTGTGTGTGTGTGTGTGTATATATATATATATATATATATATATATATATATATATATATATGTAATTATACACATAAATACATAGATGTATAATGAAATATTTTATGTATATGTATATAATAATATATACATTAATATATATTTATTTATATAATATTAGTTACATGAACAATTATACATTTTTTTTTATATACTACATAACATATACATATATATATATATATATATATATATATATATATATATATATATAGTATATATATATATATATAGAGAGAGAGAGAGAGAGAGAGAGAGAGAGAGAGAGAGATAATTTCATCCTGTCAGTATAGAGACAGCCCACTGATCCCCAAATTCTGGTGTACCAGAGGAACACCCTGGCCTGTATGTTTGTAATCCACGACATCTGACGCTAACCAAACTCTCTCTCTCTCTCTCTCTCTCTCTCTCTCTCTCTCTCTCTCTCTCTCTCTCCTACCACTATCATTTGCAATGCCCTCAAAACCTCGCTTTTAAACCTATGTTTCAATCATTATCGAGCATCTGGCACCCACGCCCGACGAAAACAAAAGAAAAACAAAAGGACAGCAGCGCAGTAACGTAACGTCATAAGCCCTCTAGATCTTTTTATTGCTCGCTTTCATTAATTCCTAGCTGCCTGCAAAAGAAAATAAAATAAATAAAAAAAACGCCCGATGCGCTCATACCCGTGGGGAAATAATAGCACAAATGGCTTTAGTATTGTTATAAATGGTCTTGGATGCGTTTGAGAGAGAGAGAGAGAGAGAGAGAGAGAGAGAGAGAGAGAGAGAGAGAGAGAGAGAGAAGGGTCTGCTGTTTCAGTACAGGCGTGAGGTAAAAATGGGTGGGAATTAGTCCAAATTTGGTAGACAATGAATGCAAATGAGGCGGCCAGAAACATTCCCATGCTGTAATTAGTTGCATAGTGAAAATGAGATTCGCAGTTTGTTGTGGAGCATTCCTCTATTTTTTATGGAGAATTCCTCAATTATTACGGAGAATTCCTCAATTTTTTTTTTTCACGGAGAATTCCTCTCTTCATTGTTATTGAGAATTCCTTGATTTATTTGAAAGACTTCTTTAATTTATTTTGGAGAACTCCTTACTTTAGAAACCCTCAACTTATTATTGAGAATTCCTTAATTCATTACAGAGAATTCCACAGCTAATTTAGAAAAATTCCTCGACTTCTTATGGCGACTGTGTTTATCTATTATGGAGAATTCCTCTAATTGTTGTGGAGAATTGGTCGATTTATTGTGGAGACTTCCTCCTTTTATTAAGGAGAATTCTTCAATTTTCTTTTTCTATGGGAATTCCTAGATTCATCTTGGAAATTCCTTAAATTTACTATGGAGAATCCCCCTTAGACATTTAAATATTCATAAACAGTATGACTGTAGAATACCTGGAGTATAAGCCTGTATTGGAGTATAACAGGTTAATATTCGGAGTATGATATTGAAAAAAGGGCAATAAGTTAAATATCCGGAGTATAATGATGTTAACCTGGTAACTGTTACAAACATACTTGAGCTGAATATTGGAATATTATCATATTCATGTTTATTGGTAAAATAAGTGAAATATATTTATCCTGGTAACTGTTACAAATATACTTGAGCTGAATATTGGAATATTATCATGTTCATGTTTATTGGTTAAATAATTTAAATATAACTATCGATAAGTAATAATAAAAATGAATAGTTATCATAATCAAATATCAATCTATAAAATGATATTCTAATTTTTCTAGAAGTACAGAGTTACCAAATATCAATCTATAAAATTATATTCTAATTTTTCTAGACGTACAGAGTTACCAATTACTATATATGACGTTACCGCCAAATCGACTGAAAAACTGTGATATCCTGGTATAACAAATCACTAAATCGGGAGTATTAGACTTCAGTGTATCAGAGGTCATGGATAAATTATAAATAGCAAAACCATAAAACGTCCGTTTTTTTATCCGAATACTATTTTCGACGACGACACCTTCATTTTTTCAGGAATGACAGCTGATGTGGATTAAACATTTTTCACGAATTATTTTAAGGCCCCAAACGCGCGCAGTCTTAAATATTCGAGATGATTTCGTCAACTGTAAACAATGAAATTTCTGACGTCGATTTCACAGTCTCGTAAACGGTAGTTATTATTGTGACTTGAATCGTAAAGATTTACTTTGAGCTATAAAATGAACCAGATACAATTCTCTCGTGATTACAAACGTTTATTAAAAGTTAGACAAATAAGTACAATTTAGAATTAGTCAGTTTTAGAGAGAGTGAGTCGTATCTCGATTTTGCAAAGCAGTCTACCACAAAATACATGAAAACTGAATGACTACGAGTATATATGTATGTGTGTGTATGTATATATATATATCTATATATATATATATATATATATATATATAATATATATGTGTGTGTGTGTGTGTGTGTGTGTGTACATACATATACATTACATATATATATATATATATATATATATATATATATATATATACATTCATGCATACATACATATGAGTGTATAAATCCAACAAAATTCGACGAAAATATATAAAAATAATTTCCAGACAATAAACATTAAACCTTCTCAACGTAACTTCTTCCCATTCTCTATCACAAAACGAAGTCTTCCTCGCTACTACTACAACGGGCCTATCAGCGTAGCAGCTTTCACGTCTCCTATTTAAATCTTTCCTTGAGCTCACGTTGACCCTATATGGAATCTGGAAGATCCAGAGCCTTATATATTATTCATGCAATGATAGGGAGAGGATAAACCTACGTTTCTCCTTTGAACCTCTGGGAGATTTTTTGGTTTAGGGAGAGAGAGAGAGAGAGAGAGAGAGAGAGAGAGAGAGAGAGAGAGAGACATATATATATATATATTTGTAAAGTATATTGGAAGATATAGTGGACATTTAATCTAAAAATTGGTTACTGAGAGAGAGAGAGAGAGGAGAGAAGGCGAGAGAGAGAGAGAGAGAGAGAGAGAGACTCAAAACACTCAAAATATACCCAATACACCCATAACTCGATTCCCATTGTTGACGTCATTTCCTGTTCGTACGAAACGCAGAGAAACGGATATATATCTCAGGCGCGCCCCCTACCCAGATTCCCCCTTTCACGTCCACCAGACACTCCCCGCCATTTTGGAGTGAAGGGAGGGGGGAGGGGCTGAGGGTTGGGGCGGGGGTGCCATTTCGCGCCAGCATCACTCATTTGGCGCCAATGTTTGGGCCCCTCAATCTTCTATGATCACTTCCGGGCTTCGCTTATAATGATTCCCTTCCCTGGTGTACTTTCAGCTCTCTCTCTCTCTCTCTCTCTCTCTCTCTCTCGTTCTCTTCATCTTCCTCGTCTCTCTCTCTCTCTCTCGTGTAGCGCCTACTATATAACAGAAGTTTTCCATTTCCGATCCAATGCCCTAGAGGGGTAATTTGTCTTCATTTTGTAAGCCACTAGCCGATAGAAAGTATATATGTGGTTGCTATTGACGTCTCTCCTAATGGTCATTGTGAGATGCCGAAGCTGGCCTAGGACCCCTCTGCCCCCCCTCCCCCCAAAAAATGCTGGGGCGATTGGGGAGTGTAGCGCATCAAAAGTAAAATACATCCCAGCCGCTGCTGGTAAAAGCAGATGTGATAACCGATTATATTGCCCGTTAACGGAGCTAGTAAGCACCCAGGGTTCTATGGAAGCCAATACCGACATAATATGAAAGAGGGCTATTAGGTCAAATTGCAATGTAAAACTTATGGCTATTGGGAGGAGCACCGAGATGGTGCATCAAAAGGCGCGATCTGGATGTTCTACAAACAACACCGTACTTGCAGAAATGAATGGGCTATATCACAGTAACATAGTCAGATGAGTTCCAGCATCCAGTAGTTTCTGCAGAATAGTAAATGTGCTTTAAATTGAGTTAGAAAGATTAAGATACATAGTTTTGAATATCAAGGAGTGCTTAGAGATACATCAAATAGATGCTGAACGTTTTACAGCAACGTACGAGGAGAAATTAATTACCTATATCAAAAGAACTACTATGAGATTCAGGGTCTCTGTAACACGGTTTTTTGGACTTTGTTCCTTGTCAAAGCATCGGATGTAGCTGAAAGTTGACTTATGTATATTTTACAACCACACACAAATTTTGTCAGCATTATCAATAACCTAAACCGGATAGTTTTAATTTTTATAGAGTAAAAATGATCTAGCCGACTCCATGGCCAATGATTACGAGCCAAGAGTCGAAAAACATTCATTACGTAAGCAAGGTAAACAAACACCTTTTGACTAAATGTTGCCCCGCCCATCCACCTGACAGAAATTCCATCGGCTCTGAAACCCAGACTTTATGAATGGCGGAACGATACATAGATGTGGGTGGGGTATCAGTGCTAGCGTAGTAATACTAATGTAGCAGTAGTGCCGCAACAGTATAGCAGTAATATACATGAATTAAATGTTTAGGCCAACTGCTGGGATCCTTGAGGATCATTTAGCACTTCTTACAACTACTCGAGAAATTAGTTTTTATAGCCAGAAGTTAAATTTTCTAATCCAACAATGCCCATGATAGCCTTCAGTGTTATCCTGAATTATAAAGAGGCCAAAGTGGGTGGAGCCTCATGAAGTCACCTTTCTGACGATAATTATTGGTGAAGGTTTAAAGCCAATATACGGTACCGGCTATTTTTTTTTCAGTAAATAGGTAGATAGCCAATAAATAAAAATTGCTTGACATTGGATATAGCAGTTATCAAATCAAGCTTGTCTACTATATTTTTGGTAATTACCAACTATTCCCTACATCTTGTCAATCTGATTGTGACCTATAAAGTAGACTGTAATTTGTTTATTTGGAAAAACTTATTTTGGGAGTTAGACTAATAATCGAAGTGAATTTGTATTTATTAACATATTTTGTTGGTTTGTTCATTATGACAATTATCGGTGGAGAGGTTCCAGAGTTCATAAAGGTGTACTGCTTTGCTTGTATTTAAATTTGTATGTCATTGTTGCCAAGGAGGTTTTAGCCTTCGTTACGTATAGCCAATCATCCATCGAGAAAGAGGGAAGAAATGATGTCATAAATTACGTAACGAGTGCGTTCGAAACCTTTTCTCTGAATAAGTTGGCCCGTCTTCAAAAAAGGTCACTTTTACATTATAAGTACCAAATTTATTCAACCTACGTAGTGCAGAATACACTCAAATTTTGTTTATGTTGTTTGATATAATATGTATTCTGAATAAGCGTTATATTTATGAAATGCATAGATAAAAAGTTATTGCGAAAAACCCGTGTTACAGAGGCCCTGAATCTCATAGTAGTATCAAATGACTTTAAAATCCAGTACTTTCTGCAGAATAGGTAAATATAATTAAAATTTTGATCGGACAGTGAAAGACAGTGAAGATACTTCAAAGTGACATATGTGGTAATTGGAAAGTCAACGTTTTGAACAATAGAAAGTGATCCGAAGAATAACATTACAGTGAGGTACCTATATATACTTATAATAATAACAAGAATGGCATCTCTGCCATTACTGGCTTTAAAAAAAACGATAATGGTGATTATATAACAAAAAGTAAACTCGGTTAAGCCTAACCAGAAAAGTAACTAACGCGTAGATCATGGGTAATGGTGTTGTTACTGCGGAAACCCCATTACCACGAGAGAGAGAGAGAGAGAGAGAGAGAGAGAGAGATTATAGGGAAAGAGAGAGAGATTAGTTGAAATACAATTTACGATTTTTTATTTTTTCCAGTAATTTGAGAGAGAAGAGAAGAGAGAGAGAGAGATAGAGAGAGGAAAGGGGGAAAAAAGAGAGGAGAGAGAGAGGCGATAGAGAGGCGAGATAGTTGAAATATCATACAATTTATTTTTACATTAATATTGAGAGAGAAGAAGAGGGAGAGCGCGAGAAGAGAGAAGAGAGAGGAGAGAGGATAGATAGAGAGAGAGAGAGAGAGAGGATGAAAAAGTGCACGGTGAGAATGAAAATATCATACAATTTGTTTTACCTTTAATAAAGAGAGAGAGAGAGAGGGGTTGGGGGGGGAGTGCAAGGGGGAGAACTGAAATATTATAAAAGTTATATTAACTTTAAAACGAATAATAAAAAGATATAATTAAAATACACAACTAGGTAGAAAGTACAAGAAAACTAGAAAGAAGTTAATTGCAAATGCTGATTGCAATACCGGATTATCGAGTTGAGAGAGGATTTGCACAATCCCTAATCTCCAAATCGAATCAATTTAAAAGAAAACTTTTTCTTAATAAAAACATTAAAAAACAAATAAAAATCTTTGTATTCTTAAATTCTAGACTTCTTGTTATAAATTCAAAGAGAGGCGAAGAGAAGACGGAACTTTTAAAATAAAAAAAAAATGAAAACTTTAAGAAAAAAAGAAATTTCATGACATGAAAAAAATGTGCTTTTGCTTTCAAACAAATACAGGAATCAGTATGAAAGATGAAAGAAAACACAGCGATAAAGGTGATAATAAAACACTGTTACACAATAAAAAACAAGATGTTTTGGCCTCCGACATCCCAACGAAAATAAAAATAAAATAATAATCTCTGGTCTTAAAACGCCCGAAAAATAAATAAAAAGAAAAGTCACCCACAAAAGTCGTCCAACTTCCCCCGAGGGAGTGAGAGTGAGGAAGGCGGTGAGTGAGTGGACGTAAAAACATCGTAATTCGCTTAAGAGAGATTACTATCCTTCCTTCCTATGGTTTCGGTCGAGAATAAAGAAGAAAAGGACCGTGGGGGTGGGGGGGGGGGAAAAAAAAGGGGGGGGGGGGAAGGGGGGGGGGGGGTGAGAGTGAGATATGGAGCAGTAAAACCTCGAGAAGATATGATTATAACCGGATGATATTTAAGTAAAGTATGGAATCGTTTTATAATTCTTTGGTAAGGGTACGTTAACTTCGGCTGTCATAAATTCGGGTGGCGGACTAGAGGGAACTCGAGCAGTGAGTCACAACGAGGCGTGAGTCAAGTCCTATTAAAGGGGGAGGATTAATAACTGGGCTACAATAAGACGCAAAGTCCCAGGGCTTTGAAAACTTCATTTTATTTTAGAGTACTGAAATACTGATCATTATAAAATTGCTTCCACACTACGATTACAAATGTCATAAACATGCCGGTAATTTATCGCAAACATGTGCGTCATACGGCAGTGAAAATCTCTTCTCTCGAAATAATTCTTGTAGAACGAAATTAAGTATGCAAATTTTTTTCGAGGGGAACTCTTAAATTCGCCCCCTTCCTCCAGAGCATTTGCATAAGCTTAAATTCCTGACATGGAATGAAGATTTTCCTCCTCCTCCTCCTCCTCCTCCTCCTCCTCCTCCTACTCCTCCTCCTCCTACTCCTCCTCCTCCTCCTACTTCCAGAGACCGCTCGCAATAAAATTTATGACTATCCTTGGTAGTCGGCGTTTTTACGCGCGTTCTACAAAAGGAGCGAAAAAGGCTCATCCTGTACACCTAAAGTGACCTTCCCCGCCAACGAAGATGGGAATTTTTATCAAAGATGTCTTGGTCGAGGTCACAAGGTCACTCATCTGGGTGTCACCCGATGAAAGGGTTCCGTTATTAAACTTTTTATGCGAAATGCAAGATATCTGTTCTAGTTCAGAATTTGGAGTCACTTCTGAAGTGGTTTACAGAAGGTATGTTTTTGGAATCTTAATTACACTTTAGTAATAATAATAATAATAATAATAATAATAATAATAATAATAATAATAATAAGGGAAATATAGCCAGTAACTACAGGCCTATCACCTGCCTACCAATTATGTGGAAGTTACTAACAGGTATCATCAGTGAAAGGCTATACAACTACCTAGAGAATACAAACACCATCCCCCACCAACAGAAAGGCTGTAGAAGTAAGTGTAGGGGCACAAAAGACCAACTCTTGATAGTCTATATGGTAATGAATAACAGTAGGAGAAGGAAAACCAACCTAAGCATGGCATGGATTGATTATAAGAAAGCCTTCGACATGATACCACACACAGGCTAACAGAATGCCTGAAAATATATGGGGCAGAGAAAAACCATCAGCATCCTCAATAATACAATACAAGACTGGAATACAATACTTAAGCGCTCTGGCATAAGACTAGCAGAGGTTAATATCAGGAGAGGGATCTTCCAGGGCGACTCACAGTCCCCACTACTCTTCGTAGTAGCCATGATTCCCATGACAAAAGTACTGCAGAAGATGGATGCCGGGTACCAACTCAAGAAAAGAGGCAACAGAATTAACCATCTGATGTTCATAGACGCCATCAAGCTGTATGATAAGAGCATCAAGGAAATAGATATCAGACTGTAAGGATTGTATCTGGGTTAGAATGGAGTTTTGAATAGAAAAATGTGCTTTGGTCAACAAACAAAAAGGCAAAGTAACAAGGACTGAAGGAATAAAGCTACCAGATAGGAATAGCATGAAACACAAAATAGACAGGATACAAATACCCGGGAATAATAGAAGGAGAGGATATAAAACACCAAGATAAGAAGGACACGATGAGGAAAGAATATATGCAGAGACTTAAGGCGATACTCAAGTCAAACCTCAACACAGGAAATATGATAAAAGCCATAAACACATGGGCAGTGCCCGTAATCAGATATAGCCCAGGAGTAGTGGAATGGACGAAGGCAGAACTCCGCAGTATAAACCAGAAAACTAGGAAACACACGACAATACACAAAGCAGTACACCCAAGAGCATATATACAGACCATACATAACACGAAACAAAGAGGGGAGAGGGCTAATAAGCATAGAGGACTGTGCCAACATCGAGAGCAGAGTAATGAGGTAAAGGACTAATAAAAGTAGACAAAGACCCAGAAATATACATAGCCAGGAGAATGACAAGCAGAAAAGACGAATAGCACAACAAACCAATGCATGGACAGTACATGAGACAGACTAAAGAACTGGACAGTAATGAACATTCCCTGATGTTTTCCGGATTTATGTGGCACAAGACACCATAATTTAGCTATGTTAAAATGTCAACATAGTTAAAAAGATATCCTTCCCTCACTGACAAATGAAATATGACAAGCAGAGTATAAAAGGAGACAAGCTTAGTGATAGAAAACGATCAAGCAAATATCCTCGGGTACTTAAGTATCAGTACAGAAAATGTGATATGTGCCAATAGACCAGACGTGACGTTGATTGACAACATTAAGAAGAAGGTATCACTCTCTGATGTAGCAATACCATGTGACACCAGAGTAGAAGGGAAAAGATTTAAAAATATCAGGAGAGAGAGAGAGAGAGAGAGAGAGAGAGAGAGAGAGAGAGAGAGAGAGAGAGAGAGAGAGAGAGAATGACTTTAATATATAAATATGTACACTGATCTTCACCCTGCATGTGAAAATGACCCTGATAGGCACTCTACTAGCCTGTTTAAATAGTGCCAACGAATAGTCAGAATCTGACTTGGAATAAAAATTTACCCCTAAAAACCCTACGGGTTATACAACGAATGTTTAACTAACGCCTCCGGTATCTAAATAAATTAAAATTGACCTTCATAATTACCTATTTTAGACATGCCAACCTTCGGTGCGTTGTTCAGCAGTTTAAGCAACAACGAGAAAATTATAATTATGAAAACAGACCTACATAATATTACTGCAGCTGAGGCAGCAATTACTTTCAATTTAACATATTTAAAAGATGGTTTACCTCATGAATAAAGGTAAAATAAATAAAATAATATCAGTGTAAATAAAAAAAAATACAAATAAAAATAATAAATAAATAAAAATAAATAAATACATAACAATAAATAAAAATAAATAAAATGTAAAAAAATAAATAAATAAATAAATAAAAAAAATAAAAAAAAATTAATAAATGAATAAATAAAAATATATAAATAAATAAATAATAAAAATATATAAAAATAAATAAAATGAATGACTTAATATAATTAAATGAATAACAATTGATTAATAAAAATGAATTGATAAATGAATAAATAAATAAAAATAAATAAATGAATAAATAAAAATAAATAATATAAAAAATAAAGAAATAATATATATATATATATATATATATATATATATATTATATATATATATATTATATATATATATATATACACACTTTATGAATAAATTGATAAAATGAAACAGAATAAATAAAATAAAATAGAAATAAATAAAAAAATGAATAAAATAAAAATTAATATACAAAATAAATATAAAAAATAAAAATAACTAAATAGAAATAAATAAATAAAATAATAAATAAAGATAAAAAATACATAAAAATAAACTATTAAAAAATTAAAGAAATATATAAATGAAAATAAATATAAATAATATATAATAAAATAAATAAATAATAAATAATATAAACAAATAAATAAATAAATAAATAATATATATGGATATACATAAATAAAAAATATAATAATAAATATATAAAAATAAATATATAAAACAAATATATAAAATGAAAATATATAAATAAAAAATAAATAAATTAATAAAAATAAATATATAAACAAAATAAATAAAAATAATAAGGAATAAATAAAATATATAAATAAAAATCAATGAAAATATGAAAAGAATAAATAAATAATTAATAATGAATAAATAGTAAAAAACAAAATAACTAAATAAATGAAAATTAATAAATAAATAAAAAATTAAATATATACATGAAATAAAAATTTAATAATAAAATAAAAATATAAATAAATAAAAGTAAATAAATAAATAAATAAATAAATAATAGGCAAATAAATAAATATATATATAAATAAATAAATAAATAAAACAAATAAAAAAATGAAATAAATAAAAAATAAAATAAAATAAAATAAATCATAAATAAATAAATGAATAAAAAAATAGAAATAAAAAATATATATATATTATATATATATACTATATATATATATATATATATATTATATATATATATATATAAATATATATAAATAAAGAAATAAAAATATATGAAAATACAAAAAATATATGAAAATTAAATAAAAATAACTAAATAAATATGTAAAAATAAAAATAAAAATAATAATAATAAATAAATAGATAACAAATGTTTAAATAAAAATAAATAAATAAATAAATAAATATAAATAAAAAAACGAATATATAAACAGAAATAAATAAATAAAAACTAAAATAAATAAAATTAATAAATAAAGAAATGAAAAAACAAAAATAAATAAATAATAATTAAATACATAAGCAAAAATAAATAACCATTTAAACATAAAAAATGAATAAAAACATGATATATAATAAAAATAAAATTAATATAATACACATAAAGAATCATAAAAATAAAAATACAAGTAATGAAATATAACGAATATTGAAAATAAAACTAAAAAAATAATAAAAATAAAAAATATAAATAATAATAAATAAAATAACAAATATTAGAAATAATATGTATAAAAATAATAAGAATATAAATAAAACTAATAGAATAATAATAAATTGAAATAAAAATATTTCAAGATAATAATAAACTTAATTTAAACCAAATAAAAATTATGAAATAATAATAATTAAAATAAATAATAATAAAAAAATTAAAAAACAAATTAAAAAATAAAAATATGTATAATAAAAAAATGAAAACAATACTAATATCTGTAGTTAATGTAATAAATATAAAAATAAAAATGAAAAAATAATAATTATAATAAAATAAAAATGATAAGTAAAATCCTTGAACATATAATAGAGGAATGCACCATCAGCCATCGTCAAAAATACAATGAGCAACTGGAATACAGTATCTACAAGCTCTGGGATAAGACTAGGAGAGGTTAACATCAGGAGGGATCTTCCAGGGCGACTCACTATCCCTACTACTCTTCGTAGTAGCCGTGATTCACATGACAAAAGTACTACAGAAGATGGACCCAAACACGACTTCAGCGAGTTTCTACGACTTGTGGAAAGTGCATGGGTACACCGCTTCCTGATCGAGATGCCCCAAGAAAGCAGCTGCGGTTACTGACATTGCAATGGCAAAGACGGATAATCCTTCAGTTCTAGTAGACCCTCCAGCGCAAGGCACTATATCTACTGAATCCAGAGGTCATTATCCTGCCCACAAGGCACGACCTTTCGATGACACTGTCGCGCAGATATCCATCAATCGCAAGGATGAGATTCCTTACAGAGCTCGGGTTGACAGGCACCAATTCGTCACAAAAGAAAGCCTCAACCCTGTTAAGATGTTCTTGCTTACTGTCTGGTCGAGAGTCATCCGACCACACGGCTCTGTCCAGCTAGGACAAGATTGTAAGCCTCCTCCTACCTTTTCACAGTCCCAGGGCTCCCGCCCTTCCTAACATACCTCCAGACCAATCCCACAGTCCTCCACGAACCAAGGTTTCTAGAGAGAGGTAGCGTCATCCCCACTCAATATCCCAAAAGCCTCTATGTGTACTTTGAACATCTGTACAAGAAGTCTCCTGACGTTTTGTGCGGGCGTGGTTCTTTATAGCTACCTCCTGGGAGTGGCAGCAGAGTCTCTTACACAGGCGCATGCTGCTCATACCAAAGGTAGGCATAAGTAAGGTGGTTGCATCTAGAGCGAAGGAAATCGGCTTGTCGTCACCTCTTGCCTGCCTAGGCCACGCCCCTTTTACACCTGGGCGGCTGTAAGATGTAGGCAGGCGTGTAGTAATTGTAATTTAATTGAAATGTTATTCATTACACATTCTTAAGGTAACTGTAATTTTAGTGCTTCAACGAAATCTCTGCTTAATATTAATTCTAGTTGTAATTGAAATTTGCTAAAAGAATGATGACGTCATACTACAGATATGACGTCACATACCGAAATATTACTTGGAAATCAATGAAAATCTAAACATTTCCTCATGTTTTCCTGATTTATGTGGCACCAGACTCATAATTTAGCTATGTTAAAGTGTCAATATAGTTCAAAAGACCGCCTTCCCTCTTTGACAACTGAAATATGAGAAGCTTAGTATAAATGGGGCGGAGCTTAGCGATAGAAAACGAACAAGCAAATATCCGCGGGGACTGTGGTATCAGAACACACAGTACCAGGAGAGAGAGAGAGAGAGAGAGAGAGAGAGAGAGAGAGAGAATGACTTTGATATATTTTATCTGTAAAAAAATTCTTGGTGTATATTTCCAGCTGGAAATATGCACCAAAAAGGCCCCTTTCATTAACCACCATGGCCATATGTACTTACAAATCGAAGTTGTAGCGATGGGATCCCCCTCCGGGTCCTGTTTGCGAACTTTTATATGGGCATAGTGGAGGAGCGTGTCTTTAGGAGCATCAGGAAGCCTTCTGTATACGTAAGATATATAGATGACACCTTCATCTAAGCAGGAACGATGGAGGAGATCGAGGAGATACGACAACCCTTCCATACCCACAGCTGTCTACGTTATACCATTGAACATAGCCGTGATGGCCATCTTCCCTTCCTGGACATCCTGGTTGAACAGAAGGAGGGCGCGTTCGCCACAAGGGTCTACACGAAGCCTACGAACCTGGGAATGTGTCTAAACGGCGAGAGGTAATGCTCTGAACGGTATAAGGACACCACCATCAGCGCCTACGTCATTTTTCGACATGGACAGACACCCCCATAAGGAGATGGAACGTGCAGTCTAGGTCCTAGTAAATAACGGACACACTAACCGCAGCATCCAGAACGTCTTTAGGAAGAGTATGGAGAAACAGTACCTACAGGAACCCCGCCCAGACCCCCAGAAGAAAATTAATTTTTTCTACAAGGGAACCTTCCGTCGCCTATATAAAAAAAAAAAAAAAAAAAAGACAAGCGAGCCCTACGGGAAATAATCAAGAACCACGTTTCCCCGACCGACAACAGCAAACAGATCAACTTGATCATATTCTATAAGAGTAAGAAGACATGCAGCCTTATTATAAAGAAGAACCCCGCACCATCACAGAATCCATTGAAGAAGGCGAACGTCATCTACAGATATACGTGCCCAATCCGAGGATGCTCGGAACTTACATCGGGATGACGTCAATGCGCCTCTCCAAGAGGATCTCCTGTTACGCCCAGGAAGAACGATATTCAAGCGTGCAAGGACTTTACATGATAAAAGAATCCGCCGCTGCGACATCGCCGGTAACTTCGGTGTTATCGACCAAGCACCCGATCTACGTCGTTTGCGAATCTTAGAAGCGTTGCACATCGGGAGGGAGAAGCCCAGTATGAACGTCACACAGGACACCTTCCTCCTCCCCACCGCTGTCAGGAGAGCAGCAGACAACGTCCCACAACGGCCACTGCACCAGAGGGATCCTAAGGATAATAGAAGCGTAGTTCTCATCCTGAGGGCGTCCCTAGTAACCCTGAGGGTGATCGAAGCTCAGGGTCGCGCCATGAGGACGACCTAGTAGCACGCCCTTCGAGGGGAGCTCCACTATCACCGATAAGGATGAGGCTGTGCCCACGAAGAGGACAGACAATCAGAAGCCGCCCCCTGAGGATATCGCTCGTGACACCACAGGTATTGCCCAATGAAGAGTGAAGTGCCAGACTCCTCTAGCCACTCGAATGTAATAAATAGCGCAAATCCATCCGAAACATGTCATTGCACTTAGCGATCCCGTCCCGATGATGGCCAAACGAGGTGGCTGAAACATGTAGACACCTATAGGATAAACCAGAAAAGAATAAAAACGTAAGAAATACCGGATCGACACCTGACGATTACGGCCTGTTCCCGCCCTACGAGACGCAGCTGTTGCCGAACCCAGCCTGTCCATGATACCTCGTCGCCTTTGATAAAACCAGCCCGAAATTCCGTTGACGACCTACAGCACGATGAATATTGGACAGCTGCTTAGTAATACCAGCGTGCCAGAAAGACAAATCATAAGCATAATTGAAAGAATTTTGTATAAAATCAATTCTGTGAATTATTCCATTATTTTTAATAAATAAAAATAGTAGTGATATAGAAAAACATAAAATTAATCAAAATAATTATATAAACTATAAAAATAAAAAATAATAATGAAAATAAAAATAAATATAATGCACATAAAAAATCAAAAAAATAAAAATAAAAATAATATAAATAAAGTAATATAAAAAACAAAAATAAAACGTAAATAAAAATAATAAAAATAAAAAACTATAATAACTTAAATAACATATAAAAGTAAAAATAAATAAAAATAACAAAAATATGAATAACATTGATAAAATAATAATAAGAAGAAATTAAAATACCTAAACAAAAATAAATTTAATAATAACAAAAATAAAAAGGATGAATTAATAATAAAAAATTTAAAAATTAAAATTAAAATAATAAAATATAAAGAAAATAAAACTAAAAACAATACTAATAACAATAAAAAATTAAAATTAAAATAACAATAATAATGAAAACAATAGAACATAATAATAATAATAATAATAAACAAAAAACTTAAAATATCAATCAAAAATAATATAAGATAAAAATAAAATTAATAAAATGACTAAATTATAAGAATGAAAAATAAAAAAAAATAATATTAAAAATAGAAATAAATATAATGCACATGAAAAAATAAAAAATAAAAATGATGAAAATAAAATAATATTGAAAATAAAATAAAAAATAAAGAAAAATAATAATAATAAAAACTGTAATGATAATTCATATAAAATATTCAAAATAATAAAAATAAAAAAGTATGGATAAAACTAATAAAATAATAATAAATTGAATTAAAATATTTAAAATAAAAGAAATAAAAAAATTAATAAAATAATTATAATAAAAATAAAAATGAACAAATACAATGGGCAACTGGAATACAGTATTTACAAGCTCTGAGATAAGATCACGAGAGGTTAACATCAGGAGAGGGATCTTTTATGGCAACTAACTGTCCCCACTACTCTTCGTAGTAGCCATGATTCACATGACAGAAACATTACACAAATCGGACCCAAGCACGACTTCAGCGAGAGTTTCTATGACTTGTGCAAAGTGCATGGGCACACCGCTTCCTGGTCGAGATGCCCCAAGAGAGCAGCTGCGGTTACTGCCACTGCAATGACGAACGGACAGCTCTAGTAGGCCCTCCAGCGCTGAGTCCTATATTTGTTGCACCTCCTACCTAGAGGTCGCTATCCTGCCCACCAGGTCCAAGCATTCGATGACACTGGTGCGCAGATATCCATCATTCGAGAGAATGAGATTCCTTACGGAGCTCGGGTTGACAGACACCAATTCTTCACAAAGGACAGTCTAAACCATCTTAAAATGATCTTCCATACTGTCTGGTCGAGAGTCACCCGACCTCACCGCTCTAAGGTATGTACTATTGGAGGTTATATCGTCCTGCTAGGACAAGGTTTTAAGCCTCCTCCTACCTTTTCACAGTCCCAGGGCCGCCGCCCTTCCTTACATATCTCCACACCAATCCTACAGTCCTCCAAGAACCAAGGTATCTACAGAGTGTGGTAGTGTCATCCACACTCAATATCCCAGAAGCCTTTTTGTGTACTTTGCTGAACATCTGTACAAGAAGTCCCCTGATGTTTAGTGCGGGCGTGGTTCTTTATAGCCAACTCACGGGCGGGGCAGCAGAGTCTCTTACATGGCGCATGCTGGTCATACCTGCGCCAGTAAGGTGGCTGCATCTGGAGCGAAGGAAATCGGCTTATCGTCACCTCTTGCCTGCCTAGGCCACGCCCCCTTTACACCTGGGCGAATGTACGATGAAGGCAGGATTGTAGTAATTGTAGTTTAATTGAAATGCTATTCATTACACATTCTTAAGGTAACTGTAATCGTAATTCTTCAAAGAAATCTCTGCTTTAATTTAATTCTAGTTGTAATTGAAATTCGCTAAACGGATGATGACGTCATACTACAGATATGACGTCACGTATCGTAATATTTCTTGGAAATCAATAAAAATCTAAACATTTCCTTATGTTTTCCTGATTTATGTGGCACCAGACATCATAATTTAGCTATGTACAAATGTCAACATAGTTACAAATAACGCCTTCCCCCTCTGAGAACTGAAATATGACGATCAGCGAATAAATGGGGAGTAGCTGAGTGAAAACGATCAAGCAAATATCCTCGGGGACTTAAGTATCAGTACAGAAAATGGGATATGTGCCAATAGACCAGACGTGACGTTGATTGACAACATGAAGAAGAAAGTATCACATTGATATCGCAATACCTTGTGACACCAGAGTAGAAGGGAAGAGATTGAAAAGTATCAGAGAGAGAGAGAGAGAGAGAGAGAGAGAGAGAGAGAGAGAGAGAGAGAGAATGACTTTGATATCATAGTAAATCTATAAAGACTGATACATAAATATGTACACTGGTATAGACCCTGTATTTGAAAATGACCTCCATAGGCACTTTACTAGCCTTTTTACGTAGTGCCAAGTAATAGTTAAAATCCAGAATTGGAATAAAAATTGAGCGCTGACAAACTCTACGGGTTATACAACGAATGTTTAACTACAACCTCAAATATCTTTGAATAAAATTAAAATTGACTTTCATAATTACCTATTTTAGACATGCCAACCTTCGGTGCGTTGTTCAGCAGTTTAAGCAACAACGAGAAAATTATAATTATGAAAACAGACCTACATAATATTACTGCAGCTGAGGCAGCAATTACTTTTAATTTAACATCTTTAAAAGATAGTTTACTTCAAGAATAAAGGTAAAAATAATGAAATCATATCAATGTACATCAAAATTAAAAAATACAAATAAAATTATAAAAAAAATAGAAAAATAGATATATACAAATAAATAAATAACGATAAATAATATTAAATAAAAAATAAAAATGAAATAAATAAATAAATAAATAATATATAAAAATCAAAAATAAATAATAAATAAATAAATGAATAAAAAATGAATGAATAAAAAATAAATAAATACAATAAATAAATACATTGATTAATTAATTAATTAATAAAAATAAATAAATAAATAAAATAAAATAATAAATAAATATATTAAATGAATTAATAAAAAGAAATAACTAAAATTAATTTATATATAATAAAAAAAATAATTAATTAATAAAAGAATATACATATAAATAAATGAAAATAAACATATGTATCAAAAAAATAAAAATAAATAAATAAAAAAATAAATATATATAAATAAAATAAAACATAAACATTAAAAAATTAAAAAATGAAAATGTATCAATATATAAATATAATATATAAAAATAAAAATAAATATGAAAATAATAATCAAAATAAAATAACATCAAAAATAAAAGGAAATAAAATTTAAAAAAAGATAAATAAAACTAATAAAGTAATAATAATAAATTGAAATAAAAATATTTAAAATAATATATTTTAAAAACAAAATAAAAATGAGGAAATAATAATAAGTGAAATATAATTAAGAAAATAAAAATATAATAAACATAAAAATGAAAATAAAAATAATAAAAATAAAAAATAATATAAATATGAATATCAATTATAATATCAATAATAATGAATTTTCAAATAAAAATAAAAATATTTTATGTAAAAAATAAAGATAAAAACAATAAAATAATAGTAATATTTTTGAAAATAAACATTAAAATAATAAACATGTAAATAAAAATATGAAAATAAAAATAAAATAATAATGATAAAATATAAAATAATAATACAAATACAAATATAAGTTATAAAAATAATAATGATAAAAATATAAGTAAAATTAATAAAGTAATGATAATAAAAATTCAAAATAAAAATAAAAATAAAAAATAAAAATACAAATAATGAATATAGATAGAAATTGTAAAACAATATATACTAGTAATTTTGGAAATAAAGAAGACACATGTGAAAATGAAAATTTTTAAATAAAAATAAAAATATAAATAATAAGAAAAATAAGAAATAAAGAATAAAATGAATATAAAAAATAAAAACTATACTAATAATAATAATAATAATAATAATAAAAATAATAATGAAAACAATAAAACAATTGTTACGACCATTCGCCTCTTAATACTCTTTCCTGCATTTTCACTGATGCAAGTACGAAGCGGAGCTCCAAACGGCCATAGACAATAAATAATAAGACATTTAATGATGCCTTAACTTAACTTATTTTTATAATAGAGCTCTTATCCAAATTTAAATAGCATTAAATTTAAGTATGATACGAGTAAATATATAATAAGACGGGATAAGGTAAACACTACGAAATTTTGTTATTTTACTTAAAATTAATTAAAGGTCCAATATAAAGATAAGGATTACGATGATAACGAGAATAATGAAACTAAAGCAATAACGAATGTAAATTAACGAAACTCCAGGAACATTAACATTGTACAGCATTACGACAAATGAGCAAAACAAGCAGGTAAGTAACAATTAAATCGATTATCAATACACTGTAGATAATACAGGAAATAACGTAAATATTAAACACAATAAAATGCAGAAAATACACACATACCCAGCAAGCGTCAACAGAACCTTAAATGCAATATAGTAATACTTACAAATTAGCAAGTACAAATAATGTAACACTTTTAGATATAATCCAGGGTTATTAACACTATGACAAATCCAAGAAATCTCAATCCCTGGTGGTGCTCCAATGGTCGAAGTAAATAATCCAAGGACTGAGGAATACACCCAAACAACACGCAAGGACAACACAGACAGACATGGGAAAAATATGAACTACAAAACATTTACAATCCACACTACAAAAATACTTTATTTACATAAATTCAATACTCCAAACATAAATGCAATACTCTTAACACAATACTAATACATATGAAACAAAGAATAATATCAATAAAAAATATAATTAAAATAAAAGCAAAAATAATAGTAATATAAATAAAAAATAAAATTAGTAAAAATAATTATATAAATTATAAACATAAAAATAAAAATAATAAAAATAATAAAAAATAATAAATATAATACACATAAAAAATAATAAAAATAGAAATAATAATATTAATGAAAATAAAATAATAAAATTATAAATAGAAATAAATGAGAATAATTAAAATATAAATAATAACAACAATTAAAATGAAATTATATTAAAAGTAAAAATAAATAAAAACGGTAAAATATGAATAAAATTAATAAAATAATAATAATAAAAATTCAAAAAAATAAGAATAGTGATAAAAATAATAGTAATAACTTTGATAACCAAAATAAAAATGATAAACATATGATTAAAAATAATGAAAATAGAAATAATAATGATAAAATAATAATAATAATAATACAAATATAAAAAATGCTAATAATAAAATAAAAATCGTAAAATAATATGTAGTAATGATTTATAAAAAAGTAACTAAAATAAAAAAGAAAGTAATTTAAAGAAAAATAAAAGTAATAAATAATATAAATAAAAAACAATAGAAATTAGAAAAAAATAATAATAATAAGAGGTGTGCAGACCGACAGAACATATGCTATCATATATGTCACTGAACTAATTCTGACGGACAGCTCAGACAAGGTAAGCGTGATAGGCAGACAGACAGACACACACACAGAAACAGACATGGTAAAATTCTACAATCTCCAATCACTATACCAAAGTTATACTGACTATAGTGGTTTATAGAAACACTGCAAATTCTCAAACGTCTCTTATCTCCATTTATAAGCAACATCCTAGTCGCTAATAATTAATCAGTATTATCTGATAATTTGATGAATCGCTCATAATTCATCAGTATTATCCGGTAATTCGCTGTAGGAAGAGAGGAGCTACAAACAGGTGCAATGCAGAGAGAGAGAGAGAGAGAATGTTGTTCATGTACAGATCATTATTATAATTATTATTTGTTAAAGAGGATGGAAGCATCAATTTGTAAACTCTACGGCGACCATACGCCACGTTTAGTTACCATATCAATAAATTAATATTTTTAGAAGACATTTCCTTAATCAGAATATGAACAACGGGCAGCTATCAGCAAATATCAGCCCTGATGAAAACAAAATAATAAAATCAATTCCACTGATGCTCCCATCCTCTTTAACAAAACATTTTTGAAAGAGGGTCTCCTCTCTTCATATTATTATTATTATTATTATTATTATTATTATTATTATTATTATTATTATTAGTATTATATTATATTATATTGGGAGAAATTACTATTTACTGTTATTTTCATTGATTCAAATAGAATATACACATTAAAATATGTATGGATGTGTGCGTGCTCGCGCGCTACTGCTTTCACCAGATTCACAGGCTTTCGTAGCGCGTGTGGCCGGCTGGTTGCCTGACGTTCTGGAGACTGACCGGCCGAATATAGCACACATATATATAAAGGAACGAACTGAGGTGTAAAACGCGATTAGCGATGCGTGTGATTGGGGGCTCCATATGCCTGATCTCTCGGAAATAGCTCAGGAGGGAGGAGGAGGAGGAGGAGGAGGAGGAGGAGGAGGAGGAGGAGGAGGAGGTCACCTTATGATATTCAGATATTCCTGGTTCGTGTTTAGTCGAATTTATAGACGGAAAAGGTTTTAATTTTTTTTAATTTTTTTATTTTATTTTGGTCGGGGTTAAGATTTTTCTCGTGTTTTTGTGGCGTTTGTTTGTTTTATGGGAGAGAGAGAGAGAGAGAGAGAGAGAGAGAGAGAGAGAGAGAGATAGAGAGAGAGAGAGAGAGAGAGAGAGAGAGAGAGAGAGAGAGATCTGTAGCGCTACAAATAATTAACGCATGATTGAAAAAGACGGGACAAACACATTCATTTTATCAGAAGAATGAATAAGATAATCCCTTGGAATATGAGACTCAAACATTGGAATTACCACTGGAAAACGACCAAATCACATGACACCCAAACTAAAAATAAAGCAATAAGACTGATGATAAAAAGAGATATATATATATATATACATATATATATATATATATATATTATATATATATATATGTATATATATATATATATATATATATATAGAGAGAGAGAGAGAGAGAGAGAGAGAGAGAGAGAGACATAGTTGACCTGTGACCCGGGAAGAAAGACATCCTGAGAGGCGAGGAGCGGGGGAAGCGTGCTCTAACATCAAACACTCTGGAAAGCTGTGACAGAAATACTGGATTTCATATCTTTCCTGAGAGGACCCGTGGAGAAGAGATTCTCTTCAGAGTTGAAGACAAATCAAACAGGAATATTGATAGACGTCAATGAACGTTTTTTATTGAAACAGGGAGATGTAAGTCATTATTTTTTCACAGAAAATGTATGGTTTTATTGAAACTAGGGGATTGAAATATGATTTTATTTGGAAAGAAGAAAATATATGGCGAACTGCAAACGTTATTCTGGATCAACTTTAAAGTAAATTGTATATTTTCAAAGGGATGTTAAACATGAAAAGTGAATGCTTATAGAAACAAGCTATAAAACCAGATATTTACGCTTCCGACTACCACAGAGAGAGAGAGAGAGAGAGAGAGAGAGAGAGAGAGAGAGAGAGAGAGAGAGAGAGTACCTTTCTTATAAATATTCAAACAGCTATTTTGGAAAAAACATAAATATGTAAACCTGTCATGAATAAACATTCAAACGAGCTTTTTGCACGACAAGGAAAGTATTGGTCAGTGATACACATATTTTTGAAAGGCTCGCATGTTATATGTATATATAAAAGATTTATATATACATATATGTTATATGTATATATAAAGGATTTAGTTCAATATAACTAGGCTGAATCGAATAAGCAAGATATTTTCGAAGTCATTCGCTTATTTCAAGGCTAAATTCTTTTTTGTTTTTAAATAAGTGAAACTATTTCTGAAAATACAAAGTCAACACCTTCGTCCGTAGATATAAATGGTGAAAAAGAGCAGTTTTTGAAGATAATATTAACTATATACACACATATATATATGTGTGTATATATATATATATATATATATATATATATATATATATATATATATATATATATATATATATATATATATATTCCCCTTCGGAGGAATGTCTCTCCTCCTCCTCCCAGACTCAGTGTCTCCTTGATGTATCTCCGAGGATGACTTCACCGCTGTCAGAGGGACTTGTACTTGACAGAGCAATTACTTCCTTTGTCTCATTTTTTGCTGCGACGGTTTTTTTTTTTTTTTTTTTTTTTTTTGGGGGGGGGGGTGAAGAGGGAGTGGGAAAGGCCTGTTGTGGCTATTAACTATCTTCCTATTGTCATCGCTGTATTATCAAGTTTGCGATGTAAGATGTTTTTATTGCTGATATGCAAATTATTTGCTATAGGAATATACTGCAATATATTCAGTTATTTTGATCAATTTTTATTGTGGGGGGAATGCACTGACCCCATTTTTTTTGGGGGGGGACTTGTTGTAGCTATTCTGTGGTTTGTTACTGTCCATATGAGTAGGCTTTAACTACTGAGTAATAATAATAATAATAATAATAATAATAATAATAATAATAATAATAATAATAATAATAATAATAATAATAATTTTATAGGTTATCATGATACGCAAATGGCTGATTTTTCCCTTCAAAGTCTTGGCTGTTGATTTGAGGAAATTCTAAATAAAAAAGGGAATCTCACAGTATCTACAAAATAAATATGAAACATTGTCAGATGAAATTGAGTACCTAATCTATTTTTAAAATGAATTAATTTATTACTTACGCCGTACGCAAAGTAACCCCAAAGTTTCACTGAAAGCCATTCATAATTTTTGACATATCTTACAAACGTACTAAGTAGTAAAGTTTTGCAACTCACTCAACCCTGATACTCACAAATGTTTCTTTGGCCCAGCTATTAGACAATTGTGCCTTAATTCCAAAATGTTCCATCTGAATGGATAAATTAGAGATGCATTCTACTATTTGTAGCATGAAAACGAAATTTACGAATTCTGAACACTGGAACAACTTGGTCAAAAGGTTTAAGGGATATGTTGTTCCAGAAACAGAAGATGTTGACGATGGTATGATCAAAGGACAAGGACGACGACCTCCTCCTCCTCCTCCTCCTCCTCCTCCTCCTCCTCCTCCTCCTCCTCCTCCTCCACTCTCAGACTTAGTGTCTCCTCAAGGAATCCCTAGGAATGCTTCCTTTCCTTCAGAGGCTTTGTATTCGACGGCAAAATTACTTCCCTCTGTGATGGACATGCAATAAGAGGCATCATTTTAATCATTATTTATTTATTTTTACTTTGTAATAATGTTACTGCCGAAAACGTTCTATTGGCATGTTGTTCATTTGAGTAGTTTTAACCGAGGGTTACCTCTCTCTCTCATCTCTCTCTCTCCTCTCACCCTCTCTCTCTCCTTTCTCCCCTCTCCCCCCTCTCTCTCTCTCTCCTCCTCCGCTTCTTTATTGCATGTTTATGTAGTCTATATTCATATATGTGTGTATATGTATACATATATATATTTAAATATGTATATATGTATACACACGCACACACATATATATATATATATATATATATATATATATATATATATATATATATATATATATATATATCATATTATGATACAAATAGCACACGTTATGTGTTCACCTTCAAGTCATTACGGTGAAGAAATGAAAATCACAAATAATGAACCCTCCCACCAAAAAAAAATTAAATAAATAAATCATATGTTGGTGATTCCAGTTCCTGAGACGATGCGCCATTCCAAGGAATGGTATAGGAAATGCAACTTCTCTTAAGACATTGACAAACAGAAAAAAAAACACAAAATGGCAAATACCATTCACAGAATGGACCGAAAGTTCAAAAGGGCCACTTTGTCGTTCTAACAAAATGTCAACAACGCAAGTTCAACACATACCTGTCGCTCCAGCAAGAGATATTCTTTGAAAATTACGAGTGCGAAATATTCTGATATTATTCAGCGTTTATGTAACTTTCACATATTCTCTTAAATGTTTATTGAAATGGCGTCAAGAAATTACATTTACAGAGATATACCAAAAACAAAAATTTTTTCCTTCAGGTAAAAAATATCTACATAAATTACTCGGTGCGAATTTTTATGATTTTATTCAGCATTTACAGACCTTTCACACGTTCTCTAAATCTTTTAAGATATGGAAATTATGTTGAAAGAGATCTACCCTCAAAAAAAAAAAAAAAAAAAAAAAAAAAAAAAAAAAAAAAAAAAAAAAAAAAAAAAAAAAACATTTTTCCCTCAACAACACTGTGGTGACCTAAGCCACAAGGTGTGTTCACGTACAAGAGGTCTTATAGGTTAGAAGAGACACTCTACGTAATTGGTTTGTTAAGAGAGAGAGAGAGAGAGAGAGAGAGAGAGAGAGAGAGAGAGAGAGAGAGAGAGAGAGAGAGAGAGAGGCACTTCAACAGAAGTGGCAGCTAAAGCACGTCGACGGAGAAAGAGAAAAGGCGAGAGAGGGAAAAAATAAGAAATAAGAAGTGGATTACACATGGTATCTTGAGTCTATGGAAAACTTTTGTTGAATGGATTACTGAACATTGCCTGACTACGTTTACCATTAAATTAAGGGATATCTTACATAAAAAGTAATAAGAATTCCAGATATACTATAAAATATACTTCATATCACATGTAATATAACATATAATTCATGTAAATCTCACCAGAAATAATATGTAAAGAAGTAGCCATCCTTGAGAGAGAGAGAGAGAGAGAGAGAGAGAGAGAGAGAGAGAGAGAGAGAGAGAGAGAGATCAAGAAAAGATAACAAAATATTCATTATACTTTTTCAAGTTTCTGCTTACTTGTGAGAGAGAGAGAGAGAGAGAGAGAGAGAGAGAGAGAGAGAGAGAGAGAGAGAGAGAGAGAGAGAGACTATTCATATATACCGCCGGTGAAGGACTGTATTAAGGTGATGTCATTAACGATTGCAGGAATATATCGCCTTAATTAAGAAAGACCTTACCTTACAGACCTTACATCTTGTTCGGGTTGCCCCAGGTCCCTCAGTGTGAGGCACCTCTAATGTCTACCAGAGAGTTGCTAGTACATCTTCCGATATATTTTGCATCTTCCAATCTTGGATGGTCTGGGATGCAGTTTAGATATTTGTCGAGCTTATTCTTAAACACATCTACGCTCACTCCTGATATATTCCTCAGATGAGCTGGCAACGCATTGAATAGACGCTGCATTATCGATGCTGGTGCGTAGTGGATTAATGTCCTGTGTGCTTTCCTTATTTTTCCTGGTATAGTTTTGGGCACTATTAATCTACCTCTGCTTGCTCTTTCTGATATTTTTAGTTCCATGATATTTTCTGCTATTCCTTCTATCTGTTTCCATGCCTGAATTATCATGTAGCGTTCTCTTCTCTTTCTAGACTATATAATTTTAAGAATTGTAGTCTTTCCCAGTAGTCAAGGTCTTTAACTTCTTCTATTCTAGCTGTAAAGGACCTTTGTACACTCTCTATTTGTGCAATATCCTTTTGATAGTGTGGGTACCATATCATATTGCAATATTCAAGTGGACTACGAAACATATGTTTTATAAAGCTAATCATGTGTTCAGCTTTCTTGTTTGAAGTGCCGTAACAACATTCCCATTTTGCTTTACATTTTGCCAACAGAGTTGCTATTTGATCATTGCATAACATGTTCCTATTCATCATCACACCAAGGTCTTTAACTGCTTCCTTATTTGTGATTGTCTCATTATTAGGTCCCTTATATGCATATAGCTTTCTTTCTCTGTCTCCATAATTTATTGATTCAAATTTATCAGAGTTAAATACCATCCTATTTACCTCTGCCCATATCATATACTTTGTTAAGGTCTCTTTGTAGAGCGTTCCTATCTTCACACAAGTAATTTCTCTACTTATTCTTGTGTCATCTGCGAAACTACTCACTACGAATCCTTAACATTATTGTCTATGTCTTCAATCATAATAACAAACAGTATTGCAGCTAACACCGTACCTTGTGGCACACCGGATATTACCTTGGCTTCATCCGATTTCTCGTCGTTTGCAATAACTATCTGTTTTCTGTTGTGTAAAAATTCTTTTAACCATCTTCCTACTTTATCCACGATATTGTGTTTTCTAATTTTCTTCGCTAATATATTATGGTCTACTTTATCAAAGCTTTTGCAAAGTCTAAATAAACCACATCTGTTTCATTTCCGCTTTTCATATTTTTGAATATGTTCTCACGGTGGACTAACAGTTGGGTTTGTGTACTTTTCCGGGTACGAAACCATGTTGTCCTTTATTAAACAAATTATTATTAAATGTTTCATAATATTTTTCTTCATTACCCTTTCATACACTTTCATAATATGTGATGTTAGACTCACAGGCCTATAATTACTGCCTCTAGTCTTGATCCAATTTTGAAAGTAAGGGTAATATATGCTAATTTGTGCTCATCATAAATCTTGCCTGTATCTACACTTTGTCTTAATAATATTGCAAGTGGCTTTGCGATAGAATGAACTACTTTCTTTAACAAAATAGCAGGAATTTCATCAGGCCCTGCAGCAGCTCCATTTTTTAATTTCATTAATAGCCTGCACAATATCAGCTCATTAATATCTATGTCAGCTAAATATTCACTATTTCATCCCTTACTTCTATATCATTATCTTCATTATCTATTCTAGGGGTGAATTCTCTCTTATATCGTTCTGCCAGTATGTTGCAAATTTCCTTTTTCATTCGTTAATCTCCCTTCAATTCTTAGAGGGCCTATTTCTATTCTTCTTTTATTCATCTTCTTCGCATATGAGTATAATAGTTTGGGATTTTGCTTGATATTTAATAGGGTTTTTTCTTCCAAGTCCCGTTTTTCATTTTCTTTTGATTGTATAAATCTTTTGTTCTGCATTTTCTATCTTACTTTTTAGTTCTATAAAACTTTCCATGCATTTTTTTTTTGCTAGACCTTTTTTCCACTTTCTGATTTTCTGGAACAAGATCCTTCTGTCTCTTGGTATGCATGACTGATGTTTACTTTTTTTTCTTCGGTATATATTTATCCACTATTTTCTCTAATATTTATATAATATCTCCGTATTTACCTTTATGTCAATCACTACGAAAATATATCCCAAATCTTTGTTTAATTCTTCATTTATTTCTGACCATTTTATAATTTTTACTGTAGAAGTTGTCTTTTTCCATATCCTTCCTACTTTTTCATTTCTTGCTTATCTCTGTTTTCACTTGCTTTGGAATGGACTGTTAATTCTATGACATTATGGTCTGAAATACTCGCATTATAAACTATTATTTCTTTAACATAATTCATCTCGTTCACAAATACTAGGTCTAAAGTATTTTCCTTTCTTGTTGGCAGGTGATTTATTTGTTGAACTGTGTATTCTAGTAGCATATCTAATAGCTTTTCGAATTGCCTCTTATCTTCTTCACTACTATTACTCTCTTTTTTATATGTATAAGTACATCCACAATCTCCTATTCGTTCTTTTCGCCAGTCTACGAAAGGAAAGTTTGAAGTCTCCAGATAGGAGAATAGTCCAGTCCTTGTGATTTCTACATATATCATCCAATTTTTCTATTATTAAGTCAAACTCTTTAGTATTAGGAGGTCTATATATTACTATGTTCATTAATTTTTCAGATTCAAATTCTATTCCTAAACCCCCGCTATTAGTTCACATTCTGAGTTACTATATTTCTCATATATTTTTCCTCCTTGTTTTTTGTCTTTCCCTTATATTGCGGTTCCCCCTTGATTCCTATTTTTTCTATCTGATCTATAAGTTTGAAACCCTTTTTATTTGATCATCATTCCCAGTCTCTTGGGAATACCAGGTTTCACTTATATTCATTATATCTATTTTCTTTTCAATTTGGGTTAGTTCTTCTAAGTACTCTATTTTTCTTTTTGAGTTACTCGTAACTAAACCCTGCGCATTCATCACTATGATGGTTTGCGTGTTTTCTCCTTCATTTAATATTGGTAATAATAAGGATTTTCCCATGTCTCTTTTTTCCTGTTCTGGTATGTTGTTCTTTTTTTCATTTCCAGAAATTCTGACATTAAAAAAATCCAAACTTTTCATAATATTGTTCTTCCTTCATCATAATTATTCATTTTGTGTGAATCCTGCAATTTTCTCCATATCTGCAATATCCCCTTGCATAATAAAAAACAGTTATTATCTCTTGAGTAGAATCTTGGAGCTGATGCATTGAAATTTTTTGCTGGCACCTCTGCATATCTCGTTGATGGCTTGCTTTTTTCTTTTACCTGATATTCTTCATTCCTCTCTTTATTTGTTTCTTTCTTATTTTGGATTTTATTGCTTGATTGGTTATTTATTTGATTATTTTTCATGGCTACAGGGTGATATATTTACATTTTTTGTCGAACTTACATCCTTTTCCTTCTTTTAGGTTTTTGCATATTTTTGGATGTAGATCTCTGCAATCATCCTCATATCCATCTAAGTATGCACATTTACCATATATTTCATAGTTGTGACAACCTTAGGATGTTTGTAGTAACATTTTTCTCCATATCTGCAATTCCCTCTTTTCAAAAGGTTGCAGACTTTGTCTTTTTTGTATATTTTTTCCTCTTTCCCGTCATTGTGTAGATTCTGGGTAGAGCCTCTTCGGCAATTTCTTTTGTGCTGTCATATCGTAATTTATTTCTTCGTAGGTATGCTGCTTTATAGCCTCAT
>NC_087221.1:43436216-43438716 GCF_015104395.2 Macrobrachium nipponense
TACTAAAATTATAATTTGTTTTATTATGTATATATGTGTGTGATTTTTTACAGTTATCTATGTATGTATGTATTCATGTTTATGTATACATATAATTTATACATATATATCTATATACATATATATACATATATAGATCTATACGTATACATACATATATATATATATATATATATATATATATATATATATATAAAGACAGAGAGGTAGTAGATACATATAGAGAAAGACAAAATAAAAAAAAAAATCTTTGCACCCTATACATCAATGCTTTCTCTCTCTCTCTCTCTCGCTCTCTCTCTCTCTCTCTCTCTCTCTCTCTCTCTCTCTCTCTCATAAACCACCTTTCAATTCCGAATCATAAACAACTCCTCACACAGACCCCACTGGGAACCAGATTCGAGCCTCATGGGCGCCGGAATGACACAACACACAACAAGACACATAATTCTGTTGACACAGAGCAACTAACCGCTCTACCAAAGAGCTTACAATGGACGAGGGATTCACGGCAAATACAGCGTCAATTTGGGCTGTGGGTGTTTCTGCATCTCTGGGGATGTGCAAGAACATTAACATAACGAGAGAGATGAAGAGGGAGAGGGAGAGAGAGAGATAGGAGAGAGAGAGAGGTGAGCGAGGAGAGAAGCATGAGAGAGAGAGAGAGAATGTTTACCTGCGCTTGCGTGCAATTTGATGTTAAAGATTCTACCAGGAAAACACAATGTATGTAAAGGTGATTTCTTTCTTAAATCTGTGATGCACACAAGTTGTTTTTTATTGGTAATGAGTTTCCTTTTGCTTTTTGAATCTTGAAAGACAGTGTATGTATGTATGCTTGTACGCATGTCTATGTAAATATATATGTATATTATGTGTGTATATATATATATATATATATATATATATATATATATGTATATAGAACTTTTTGAATCTTGAAGGACAGTGTATGTATGTATGTATACTATATATATGGTGTGTATATATATATATAATATATATATATATATATATATATATATATATATATATATACATAGAACTTTGTTAAAAAGCACCAATTAGATCATTTGACCAAAGCAATCCTATGAAAATAAGACAGACTAAAGGAAACTTTATCACAATGAGAAAACTGTAAAGTAAACTTTATAGGAATTAAGACCAACTAAAGGTAACTGTATGAAATTAAGACAAACTACAGGAAATTCGATCAAAATGGGACAAACTAATTCAAAGAGATCAAAAACTTCATCAAAGTAAGCCAGTCTAAAGCACACTTTATCAAACTAAGAAAAAATAAATCAAATAAATGAATTAGGTGATAAAAACCTTATCAAAATAATACAACCTTATGGAACTTTTATAAAAAAAAAAAAAAAAAAAAAGAGACAACCTTAAGGCGCTTTATCAAAACAAGACAAATAAATGCACATCTGGAATATCAAATCATGCAAAACCATTACTCATCGTCAGTACTCATAACCCACTCAACGATAATGATGAATTTGCAGCGGACGATATTACCCCGTAGCCGTTATTCATCAACGGAAGTAATTGCATTGCAAATATTGCTAATAACATTTGCCAGCAAAGGGGACCGCTGACATTACCATCATATGGTTATTAATTATTAGTGCTAATTGCATTGACCGTATAGGTTATAAAGATTATTTTGCCGTTGATAGTGAAGAGATACGATAATGATTTGTTTACAAAGGAAGACGAGATATGATGACAAATATTATTGAGAAAATAAATATGAGAACACACTTAATTAACCGGTGATTTGGCAGAAAATAATTGTGAATGTTTTCGTAATAAAGAGTGAAAAAAACGTTAATACGTTCAAGCTCTCTCTCTCTCTCTCTCTCTCTCTCTCTCTCTCTCTCTTCTAATTAACAATTTGTGTGATTCACTCTCTTCTAAATTCTTTTTTAAATTATATTATTAACCCTGGCATATAAAATATACATCCTAAAGACTATATATATATATACATGTATTATATATATATAATAATATATATATATATTATATATATATATATATATATATATACAATAACACATAAACACAAACAAACATCTTCATGTGTGCATACAATATACATTAATACATGCATGTATATATGTATGTATGTATACACTGCAATACCCTCGCTGTAAATAACCAAGAACTACTATGAGATTCAGGGCCTCTGTAACACGGTTTTTTCGCAATAACTTTTTATCTATGCATTTCATAGACATAACGCTCATTCAGAATACACATTATATCTACACATAAATTTTGACTGTATTCTGCATTACTTAGGTTGAATAAATTAGGAACTTATAATGTAAAAGTGACTTTTTTTGAAGACGGGCCAACTTATTCAGAGAAAAGGTTTCGAATGCACTCGTTACGTAACTTCTGACAGCATTTCTTCCCTCTTTCTCGATGGATGATTGGCTATACGTAACGTAGACTACACCTCTGGCAACATGGACATACAAAT
>NC_087221.1:43441216-43463716 GCF_015104395.2 Macrobrachium nipponense
TAGCTGTTTCCTGGAATGCTTTTGGTGACTTGACGCTATCTAGAATTAGCAGTTTTTTTGGGGAATGCTTTTGGTGACTTGACGCAATCTAGAATTAGCTATTTTTGGAATGTTTAGATGAGTTTGTACAATCAAAACAACACTTATTTCTAGTCAACAAGAACTGTTATAATAACTGCTTGTCTTCTTAACGAATAAATATAAAACAAAGAAAAAACTCATGAAAAAATATGCGATTACAATCTTCATATTAATGGTAGCTAATTGATGCCTATTTATTTCTCACACATATAAATAAGTCAGTTGATAAAATATACTAGTAACTAATAAAATCAAGTAAGACTAAAATTTTTTGTAGAATGTACCAGATACCGAATAAGATAAAAAAAATACTTGGAGTAATACGGTTACATCAATATTTTAAAAGCATAAATTACAATTTCAAAATCACCAGTTTATCTGCCATTGCGAATTTCACATTGACACGAAACGTAAAATATAAATATTATTAAAAAAAGGATACAATTACCAAAAACTTCCCCTATGAAAAACAGAAAGCAATTTTACAGACAATGATATTCACCAACCTCTAACATCCAAACAGATTCGGCCGGGACAAACATACCTGCAAGAAAAAGAAGAAAATGTTAAGGAACGAGTTAATTCCAACTTAATGTTATTCATGACGAATCAACAGTTACAAGAGCAATGCAGTATTCGGAGGCATACACGCTAATAAAGACTAATGGACACAAGTGTAAGCCCTCATTCGAACGGGAAGATAATTCATCATTTTGGAGAGAACCCAGAGACATGTTGCTGGTGAATTCTACGATATAGTGAATATTCCGAAGCAATAATGAAAAGGTTCCCATATGAACATGTTGACTTGATGTTGATAAAATTAAGGAAACTTAAGTGGCTTTTAAAATAATAAATTAAAAAAATACAAATTAGATATTGATGGATGGACTTCAAATATAAAAGTATTTAAATATTTGGCTAAAAATTACGTAAGTAAATTCGTATCTGCGTTTAAATATGCAGACCAGTCTTCGAAAAATAACCTACATAAAAATAAAAAAACTAAAAATATCATTTATAAGAATAAAAAAAATCAGGGAAGACAAAACACGTGACAGAAAATAGTTCTGAAGTTCTGAAATTGCTCTGAAATGAAAGACCAAACCTGAAATTCATCCTACTAAACCACTGTGGGGGACTGAAGGCTTAGAGAGAGAGACTAAAGACAAAGCCACGTCATCGTGGCTTTGTCTTTAGTCTCAATCATGGGAACATCTGCTGTCTTTGTATAATAATAATAATAATAATATAATAATAATAATAATAATAATAATAATAATAATAATAATAATAATAATAATAACAACAACAGTGTTTACATCCTCCATTACACACGTCAGTACTCTGAATAATAATGATAATGATGATAATAATAATAGTTGTTTTGGAAGGACATAGTAAAGCCCGAGAGAGAGAGAGAGAGAGAGAGAGAGAGAGAGAGAGAGAGAGAGAGAGACGAAGCAAACCAACGAAAAAATAATGCCTCGAGATTGAAATTCAATTCAGCACTTCGCGTCAATTCAAGTGGGGCGAAGTGATGACAGAACAAAACAAAACGAAAAAAGGAAAAACTGACAAAACAAAAAAGCAACAAGACAACAAAACTGACAAAACAGAACGAAAACAAAAGAAAAAACTGAACGAGTCTCTAGTCTTTCCTGAGAAAAAACTCTGGCGATGGAGAACCAGGACCTACACAAACGCATACACGCACGCACACACACACACATACCACTCACCTTCAGCCGCAAAAAAAAAGCACTGAAGTGAAGAAAAAAAATTTCCATTCCTAGAAGGACGTATACAAACAAATACACACAGACGCATATACGCATACACAAACAACACAAACATAAACACAAACAGGCCTTCCAGACCACTCACACCTCCAGCCACAAACCAAAAAAATAAATAAAAACAAAAGCCTGAAGTGAAGAAAAAACACTGATCCCAAATTCTCTCTCTCTTCTCTCTCTCTCTCTCTCTCTCTACTCAGTCTAGGAATCATGCTGATTGGTTTCAGCTGTTTTCGGGGAAGGGGGAAGGAGAGGGGGAGAGGGGAGATGGATAGGAATGGGAAGGGGGCTGGAGGGATGGGGGGGGAGGGAGGACCCGCAAGCCAAGTTAGGTTAGCTTCAAGGAGATGTACCGTTTGTGTGTGTCTGTATGTGAGAACGACCAGCAACGACCTAAGACCAGCTATTTTTTAGCTGTTTGTTACGACTAGCAGTTTTTAGTTGTCTGTTACCGCAGCAACTTTTAGCTGTCTGTTAAGACCAGCTATTTTTTAGCTATGTTACGACCAGCAGTTTTTAGTTGTCTGTTACGACAGCAACTTTTACCTGTCTCTCAAGACCAGCTATTTTTTAGCTGTGTTACGACCAACAGTTTGTAGCTGTTTGTTACGGCAGCAACTTTTAGCTGTCTGTTAAGACCAGATATTTTTTAGCTGTTTGTTACGACCAGCAGTTTTTAGTTGTCTGTTACGACAGCAACTTTTAGCTGTCTCTTAAGACCAGCTATTTTTTAGCTGTGCTACGACCAGCAGTTTTTAGCTGTCTGTTAAGACCAGCTATTTATTTAGCTGGGTTACGACCAACAGTTTGTAGCTGTTTGTTACGACCAACAAACTTTAGCTGTCTCTTAAGATCAGCTATTTTTTAGCTGTGTTACGACCAGCAGTTTTTAGCTGTTTGTTATCACAGCAACTTTTAGCTGTCTCTTAAGATCAGCTATTTTTTAGCTGTGTTACGACCAACAGCATGTAGCTGTTTGTTATGACCATCAACCTTTAGCTGTTTGTTACGACAGCAACTTTTAGCTGTCTGTTTCGACCAACAATTTCAGATCATCTGTCAAATTACTACATCTACAAATTATAAAGGGCGATTTAACCTCTGAACAAAACACTTATTTTCTAACTACTTCATCAACCTCTAACTATACGGAAGATTTAAACATGAAAAAAGTCAAATTCGCTACCCTCCCCCAACCCCCCGACCTCATATAAAAAAAAATAAAAATAAAAGACAAGGAAACTAGTGACACGTCTCTCGGGCGAGTTCATCTGGAGTCACTTTGGTGGGACATAAAACGGTTATGTAAGTTGGCCTCGTAAAAGAATGAATTGCTCGCGAAACGTTAACTTCCGCCGCGAACGAGAATGCAGCTAAATGCACGAGAGAATGCAGTTGGACTTCTTGCCAATGCATTGCGAGCATGCATTGAGAAGTCTTCAAAGCAGTTAAGTGCAGGATAAGAGCCTACTTTGTAATAATAATAATAATAATAATAATGAATAATAATAATAATAATAATAATAATAATAATAATAATAATAATTATTAATAATTATTATTAGTTATTATTATTATTATTATATTATTATTATTATTATTATTATGACTGTACAGTATATATTCACAGATTCATAAAACCTACTAGTTAGTTAAAGTTTTTCCCTAAATTACTGCATTAATCTCAACATATATAATAAGATCACTCTATCATGCGTCTTTTTGTCAAACAAACATCACTATTCAGTGACCCTTTCTTCAAGGATTTTGGTTCACTAATAAAACAAAAAATTATCAATTGAAAAAAAAAACGCACGTATCTGTCAATTTTGCTCTACACGTGGCGACGTTTATCAAGAAAAATTACCCCCATAACTTCTAATTATATTCCCTGTTCCATATGCCTTCATTATCCGTAAGAGCATCATTATCTCCCACGCGTGGCGAGTCCATAAAAGCGTATAATAACTCGAATCCCCTTACAGTCACCCTCTTGTCCCTTAATTAAAGGATTAGATAACTACTCACTGCATATGCTCCGTGGTAGTTTCATTAACACTATCAAAATATTCAGTTCCTGGGATACGTCCGTCGGTCATTCACTCTTTCCTTTCTATTACAAACACATTAAAACTGCAAAGTCATAGTTGCATGAGTACAGTACACGTCTATACATACAAGCACACTTGTACACTATACAAGTTGCTTTCAGTCACATAAAATGCATAAGTTTGCTTGCCAGTAGAATTACCTTTGGTATTTTATATGACTTCAGCAAGACTTGAAGCAAACTTTAATACCTGGTGCAAGCTGCAACAAGATTGCCAGAAAAAAAAGAGATTAAGACCAACTTCTTGAATTCAAGCATTACTGAATCTTGCAACATACTTGAACAGTCTGGTGCGATCAAGAACGACTTCCATAACTCAACAAAGTGAAAGCAAATACTATTTAAAGATACAAGTTGCAGAAACTTACAATAAGCATTAGCTGATTGACGCAAGCGAATAAGCGACCCAAAACCTTTCAGAGTTTAAAAGCACTCGTAAGCAAACGTGCTCCGGGCTTGTACGTCCAGGTGCACGATATGCACGTCAGGAAGTAAACATCCCAAATGAACATTAGGAGACTCGTACAAGCGAGTTTAAAAGCACTCGCAAGCAAACGTGCTTGTAGATGCACGAAGAGCTTTATCATGAACTTGATCTGATCAAGTACGAACAGCAGCAGCAGCAGCAGCCGTGTATGAAAGACCTTCAGGAGAGAGGATGATACAGAGATGATGTCCAGCCCGCCACAGCCTCACTGGGCTATTTTGGGATGAGGTCCTGAAAATGCAATTCTACCGAGTTCCGGGTGTGAGGTGGACGTTCACGAGGGCGTGTCGATGATAGCGTTTTAATGTTATCTTATAACTTTGTAACCACATCTTTTATAAGTACATTCGCTTAGAGATTGATGTCATCGTACTACAAGCGTTTTGTTTTTACTAGTAGAAGGATAACAGTGAGACAATAAAGTTGGGTTGTACCAAAAGTGAAGGAAAAAGTGTTGATAAATGAGAGAAATAAAAGCAAATGACGAAGAATAAGGATAGAATGAACAACTTAACAATGAAGAAAGAAGTATAAAGGAAAAATCAATTTTTAATGACATAGAAGAGTTATTTGAAATAATGAAGGTGCGAGATAAAATGGAAGACAAAACAGAGAAGAAAAATATGAGAGACGAGAAAATGAAAATTGTAAAGATCTATGAGGAAAAAAAAGAGGAAACGACGAGAGAAAATAGCAAGAAGAACAAAACACAGAAGGAAGGGAAAAACAAAAGGGGAAAGGGGTGGGGGGGGGGGGGGGGAAAGTGGGGAAAGAGGGGGAGAAACAAAAAATGGATATGCAAAGAAACACGATTTCAAGACCTCAGAGAAGGCTGTATGAAAGCCGAAATGGAACAAACTGGAGAGAGAGAGAGAGGAGAGAGAGAGAGAGAGAGAGAGAGAGAGAGAGAGAGGAATGATGATTTGAATAAGGAAGTAGAGAAGACCCAAGCTACATCGCTATCAGAGTAGGAAGTCGCAAGAAAACTTGAAGTATGCAGTAGCAACTCAGGCTACGAGAGGAACGCCTTCTGATTCGTAGCATCGAGTTAATGAGGAGCATTTCCTCTAGAGTACCTAGGGGAGCATGAGGAGGAGGAGGAGGTACCTCATATGGCCTACTTCTCGTCGAAGGTACCACGGAGTGTGAAGAGGGAGAGAGAGAGAGGGAGAGAAAGAAAAAAAAAGATTATTAAAGGATGGTTGAGTACTTCCTGCAAGCATAAGTACGTCTTGCTTGGAGTCATTACTTGTTGGGGAAAATTACAGAAATGAAGGGTTGTTGAATGCTATAGTGTGTATATATATATATATATATATATATATATATATATATATATATATATATATATATATATATATATGAATAAATAAAAAAACAGAAAACAGTCCCTCTTAACAAGAAAAAAGTCACATGTCATGAAAGTGTACGACAAAGAACGCGCCTTCAAAATAAAATGCAATTTGACAACAACATACTGCAGCAACGAACGCACTCCATAAACAAGAGATGCTTCTCAATATCCCGTAACTTAATATATTATATTTTTTTCTTAGGGTGATATTTCATTCACAGACCTGTCGTCTTCCATCACGGGGTCAGAATCTCTCACCAATAGCCCCCTAGATCAGATCTAAGGTACCTTGGTCCAATTTCAAACGATACGACACTATCACTAATATAAATATATCTGAAACGAAGGACATTCTCAGATAGCAAGCAAAGAATCTTATCTATTGATCATACGAAAGGGACGCGCCCACCAAACAAGAAAATCGCGTAATATTAATTTCTACCAGAAATGTGAAACAAAAACGCGTTCATAAAAAAAAAAAAAAAAATAAAACCTCATTGGAGGAAAGGGAACTCTTTTATTGGGAGGTGTGAGTTATGGGACCTTCTCACGAAACCTTAGAAAAAAAAATATAAAATAAAAGGGAGGGGTTGATCTTGATTCAAATCGATACAGGTCCGAAAACTGTTCCCACCAAATCGAGAGTTGGATCCAGAGGTAAATTCGAGGAACGCGAAGCGTGTGGAAATTCCACCGCAAACACGAGACGAACAAAGACTTGCTTTCGTTTATGCATCGTGGAAGTTAGCATTTCAAATATCCAGCCTGAGGCCTCTCGGTTGAATCGTAGTTTTACGATGCTATCTTCCAGCAAAAGGAAAAATGATTTATCTGAACACTCAAAAAGAGCTAATAGAGATAAGAGGAGACTTTTAGGATCACTATGTCAATGGTATTACTATATTAAGGAAAAATATGACACGTTGAAGGGTATTTTTTTTAGGATATTATACATATTTATATGTATATTTATATACATATGTATACATACATATGTATACATATGGATATAAATATATACTGAAAATACATGGTATATATATTATCTATATATACAGATAGATTTCACATATTATATATATATGTATATTATATATATCTATATATATATACATATATATATATATATATATATTATATATATATATATATATATACATATCTATATATATATATATATATATATATATATATATATACATACACACATATATATATATATATATATATATATATATATATGTATATAAACATGTGCGTGTGTCTGATTACATGTCAGTCACAGACACACACGGTCTCGTTTGTAAAATTCACCCTAGCCATTACTGGCTAAACTAATCGAAATGAAGGGCGCTGCAAAAAAGTGCTCCAAGTGCTCTAATCCTCTCGCAATGACCCCCGAATTATTATCATCACCAGCTTAGAGGAGCATCTGATAAGGGGGTCCTCGTGATTATCACGTACTTAGCTGCGTAATGGACTCTCGTTTTCTCTCGGTAGCGATGTAATTGCCTTGTTAGAATCACATCACATCTCATCTCTCTCTCTCTCTCTCTCTCTCTCTCTCTCTCTCTCTCTCTCTCTCTCTCTGTTTCTTTTTGTTTTTTGGTTGTTTTATTTACTTTCTTTCGTTTTTCCCTCAGTGAGTTTAGCAATGTATTTTTTTCTTAGCGTAATTATTTTTTAGCAGATAATAACTGTCACGTCAAAATGACGTATAAATATAAGTACGATATTTGTGTAATAGCTAAATGCTGTTATTTCTCACCTTTATTCTCTTTTGCTTACGTTATTATTCTTTTATTTCTATATATATATATATATATATATTATATATATTATATATAATATTATTTTTATAAGCAGAATTTTAAGAGAATTACTCCAAGAAATCTTCAGTTTTGCTTCATTTTTTAACTATTTTGTCCGGAGCCATCAAATATTTTACAATACACGAATAAAACCATTTGAAAATAATACAATACCTCGACCCCCACGTCTATTAGCTCCTGTTCATGTTCATTGAACACAGCGAACAGTGTCAAATGTTGACCTTTCACCTTTCCAACGTGCGAGTCCTGACACCCGTGACATGAAAGAACATCTGGCCCAGTAGCATTTTCGGGAGGATATTGGAGAATTAATCTGCCGATGCGTTGCAGTTTGAAACTAGCTGCATCTCACTATTTATTATTCAGAGGATGAACCTAACTTGAAATTCAAGCTTCCAAAGAATATTGTGTTTATTAGGACAAGTAAAAGCAGGTAAATGGAAATACAGAAAGAAGAGATCTCGCTTGATAATAATATATAGTAGTAAAAAGGTAGTAAATAAAATAATTAATAAATTAATATATAATAGTAAAAAGGTAGTAAAGCATTGCATCATGCCAAATGAACAACGTCTGTTGCAACTTTCCCTACACTGGTTTATTCTGGGATTGATCCCAGGGTCCCAACAGACACAGAGGGTGGTTAGGTAGTAATGGTGTGTGTATGTGTGTGTGTGTGTGTGTGGTCACCCTGCCAGATACTTACTATTGACCGGTAGTATCCGTAAATAGGTGAAAAAATAAAAACAAAGAATCCTGGCCATTCGGTGGAATTTGTGTATCCTCAGTATAATAATAATAATAATAATAATAATAATAATAATAATAATAATAATAATAATAATAATAATAATAATAATAATGTAATGCCTTAGGAAGCAGACCCTCTCTCAAGCATACTTTATTAAAAGTAATGGCTACTTCAGCAGCGTTACACTTGTAGAGATTCATCTCTATTTTCCGAATAGCGGCTTTTTCCGTGCTACTTAAACAGGCCTGTTTAAGTAGCAAGGAAAAAGTTGCTATTCGGGAAATAGAGAAGAATCTCTTATAGTGTAACGCTGCTGAAGTAGCCATTACTTTTAATAAAATAATAATAATAGTAATTATAATAATAATAATGAAGAGGACAGCGAGAAGACTGGCGATCATTTCTTCTTTTTATTGACACCTACGTTTCGGGAATCCTTTCCCATCTTCAGGGTTATAAATAAAATTAATTTTTACAATATTAAAAAGTATGCTAAAATAACCTAATAATTATAAGAAATATAGTTTCAAAAAAGGAAGAATTCATGCTTTCTTTAGGCCTCGACTTCTGCCTATCAAATTTCAAGCCTAATTTCTATCAGTTTTTTCTACCCTTTGAACGCCTTTTTCATTGCATCCGTAATCTTCCTGCACATACAAATTTAAAGGCAGCCCAGCAAACTATTCAGACTACATCACACAAAGTATTTTCGTCGTTGACAACCACTAACTGGTTTCCATTCTTGAAAAAGGAGACTTTATGATACTTAAGAAACTTTCTAGGTATAGTGATATTATAGTTTGTAGGCCAGACAAGGGCAGGGGGGTTGTTATTCTTAACCGTTGTGACTATATCCAAAAAATGAAACATGTTTTATCAGACTCTAGTAAGTTTGCTGAAGTAGGTGAACCTCAGAAGATAAAATAAACCGTACATTGAAGCAGTTGAAAGAGAAAGGTATGTTATCTGAATAGTCATATCAGTCACTGTATAGTTCTGGTTCAGCTTTCAGTGTTTTATATGGTCTTCCAAAGGTCCATAAGCCTAATATACCACTCAGACCGATTTTAGCGGCTTATAATTCACCGAAATACCCCATAGCCAAATTCCTAGTTCCTCTCATTAGTAACCTTACAAACAACCAGTTTACACTTCAGAATTCAAGCCATATTCATTCCTGAAATTCTTGAACAAGATAGTAATGCGTTCATGGTCAGTTTCGATGTTGAGTCGTTGTTTACAAACGTGGCCCTTAAGGAAACAATAGAAATTATACTTAAGAAGCTTTTCCCTACAGAAACTGCTGTATTCAATGGTTTTGATTTAAATAGTTTTAGAAGCCTACTAGAGCTTGCAGTGATTGATACCCACTTTGTCTTTAACAGAAAGTTGTATAAACAGGTTGATGGTATGGCAATGGGGTCACCACTGGGTCCTACATTCGCCAATATATTTATGTGCCACCTAGAAGAACTATTTCTTAGACAATGTCCAGTTATTTCGGCCTATTTTTTATAGAAGATTCGTAGATAACACGTTTTTATTGTTCAAAGAAAAATCCCATGCTGATATGTTTTTAGAGTTTGTCAACACTTTTCATCAAAATATTAGGTTTACAATGGAAGTGGAATCAAATAATCATCTACCTTTCTTGGACATAAATATTTCACGTTTTAATGGGAGATTTCTCACAGGTATTTCTAGGAAAAAGACGTAAACTGGTTTGGGTCTTAAATTTTTTAGTACCTGTTCTATGACATTTAAGCTGATTTCGGCAAAGACACTTTTATTCAGAGCCTATTCCCTGTGTTCAGATTGGAATAGTTTTCATAATGAAATAGCCTTTCTTAAAGTATTTTTTAAGAATAACTGTTGTCCTTCTGACCTCTTTGACAAAATTGTAAAAAAGTTTTTAAACAATATATATCAGCCCAGTTTATTGTGTCCTCAAGTTCCGAAGAAATTAATGTATTTTACATTGCCATTTGTAAAAAATGCAGCCTTTAGACGTGAACTGACAACAGCGCTAAGCACTTTGTACCCCTATGTCCATTTCAAATTTGTGTTCAACAACCCTTTAACAATAGGCAGACTTTTTAAATTCAAAGACACACTTCCAGAGTTGATGCGTTCTTTCGTTGTGTATGAGTATACTTGTCCAAAATGTAATTTTGGAAATTACGTCGGATCTACCCGACGTTTACTGAAAGTCCGCATCGATTCCCATAGAGGTGTCAGTTATCGCACTGGCTGCATGCTGCATTTATAATCAAAAGAATTTTCAGCCATAAGGAACCATGCAAACTCATACAAAACTGACGTAATGTACAATAATTTCAAAATACTCTGTCAAACTGCTGATTGTCTTTCCCTCCTTCTTTTAGAATCTCTTTACATCAAGAAACTGTCTCCTACCTTAAACAACCAAACTACCTCCAAACCGTTACATATTGCTTAACTGCCTATTACTCACATTCTCTCTCTCTCTCTCTCTCTCTCTCTCTCTCTCTCTCTCTCTCTCTCTCTCTCTCTCTCTCTCTCTCTCTTGTTTTTTATTGCTCCAACATCGCCTTTTGACTATGCTATTTTCCATCAATTAACAACCAAACCTCTTAACAGTAAGTCTGACAGAATGATGTCTTTGTTTATTTTTTCAATTTTTATTTTTCGTTTTGCTTTTGGATGTGTTATTTTACTAAGATGTTCAGTGTTTTAATTTACTTTTAGCTTAAAGTCACTTTGTAGTTTTTATTTTTCTTTTAGCTTAATGACAAACTAAATTTCTTATAATTATTAGGTTATTTTAGCATACTTTTTAATATTGTAAAAATTAATTTTATTTATAGCCCTGAAGATGGGAAAGGATTCTCGAAACGTAGGTGTCAATAAAAAAAAGAAATGATCGCCAGTCTTCTCGCTGTCCTCTTCATTATTAAACTTAAGCTCACCAGGAGCGAAAATCTTACAAGTAATAATAATAATATACACCTCTGTGTACATGTAAATATGCGCGTCTCTTACAAAGCAAAACCTTTCTACGAGAACAAACGTCCAAGCAATCAAGACGTGTGTGTGTGTGTGTTTGCAAGCACGCACGATCCTCTCCCCAAACGAATAGCATGCGACCATCAGAACTTGTGGTTTTAGGAGGAGGAACTATTTCTCAAAAAGACATGCATCCCAATTTGTCCTATTATTGCAAAAGTTCTCATGCGACCCACGGTGGTTGAGTGTGACGCCTTATGCGTTATTTGTGCGAAAGATAGTTGCATCCTGTGTAATGAGAGAGAGAGAGACGGACAGGCATTCAGACAGACAGACAGACAGACAGACAGACATTCAGTCACACAGACAGAGAAGTGCGAGAGACAGACAGGCGTTCAGACAGAGAGACAGAGAAGTGTTAGAAACAGATTGGCATTCAGACAGACAGACATCAAGAGAAATATTAGAGACACACATACATTTAAGTAGAAAGATAGGCACAGAAATACTACAGATAAGACACATAGAAGAGTTAGAGACAGACAGGCATTCACAAAAGAGACATCAAGAGAAATATTAGAGACAGACATACATTTAAGTAGAAAGATAGGCGCAGAAATATTACAGAAAGAAAGGTATTCAGACAAGACAGACAGGTATTTAGACAGAGAAATATTAGTGACAGACTGACAGACAGAGAAATAATACGATCATCTCATACATCCAAACCTTTTCAAGGCCGGGATTTATTTCATTTTTTTTTTTTTTCATTTTGTTTCTCACGAAGGAAAGTCAATAAATCCGCAACCAATCCGACAAAGATCCCCCCAAAAAGGGTGTATATGTATGCACGCGAAGAGGAGAGAACGACAAGCCCGTAACACAATGAGGAAAAAACACAAATATTAAAACATCTGAGAAAAACGACGATCACATCTGAAAGCTTCTTGAAAAACTTCTTGAAAAACAGACCTGAATCAATTGCTTGCACGCGTGCAAAACTGCACAAGCAAGCACTAGACTATATTTATGAACAAATAATGACAAGAGGTAGTCCGATAAACAGAATGTACTAGCCAAAAAGATCTGTAATTTTAAGGAACCAGAAATGGTCAGACTGACCTAAGATCTGACAAAGATCTGCCAGAACTCTTAAGGAACCTGCAATGGTCGAACTGACCTAAAATCCGTCAGAACTCTTAAGGGACCAGAATTAACCACCTTGACCTGACTGGCCCGTCTCTCGTGACCTGAGATGACCCGTTTTGTGCATGAGCTGTGACAGCCATCACACGGAATATCTGAAAATATTAGAGAATGGTCGCGTTCACTGTTGTGGCGTGACCTTAAGTTGCATACTTCTGGATTTAAAAGACGTTCGATTTAAATGTTATGAGATGCATTCACGGAGCAGCTTCTAAGAAAGGGCGTTACGGTCAGATTGAATGCTTTTCTGCCATTCTGGTTAATATCCTCAGATTCGCTTTATTAAATCCTCTAATCAAACAATTTATGAATGTCCCTGAAATTATTTCATATTCCTGTAGTTTATATGTTTTTTTTTATTATTTTTTATGACTGTTTTTGTTTTATGGAATTTGCTTGAGAATGTATTAACTGCAGGCAAATAATTTTTTTTGATTCATTGATTCACATTGCTTGTGGGTATATATATTTTGTTTATTTCATATCATGCTGTGGTTCCCGTGGTATATATTGTCAATATATATATATATATATATATATTTATCTATATATATATATATATATACATGCATATTATACACACACACATATATATATGCATACATTCATACATAAATACACTTTATATAATGTTTATATATGTACACATACATATACACATAATGTATATCTATATCTATCTATATTTATATATATATATATATATATATATATATATATATATATATATACGATATACAGACATACATGCATACCTTGAAACAGAGAGAAAGAGACCGTGGAATGATCTATGGAAACGGCCCTCATTCCTATTCTAACGACGCTTATGAAGGCGCAGTAGTACAACACGAGGAACCCGAATGTATGTTATGCTCATTTAGATGTAAATGAATGAAATTGGGAGCCATTTACATATGAGTCGAGTCACTCATCCCCTTAAAGCTCTCTCATGGAACGGCGGATTCGACTTTCAACTTGCGGACGGAATTTAAAAGGGTATTTTGCTTACGTATTTAGGGGTGCTTGATTTATTGTAGCCTCTTATGGCACTTTTCTTTGATCGTGAAGGTGAATTTTATGTGCAGGTAAATAAATATATAAATAAATAAATATATATATATATATATATATATATATATATATATATATATATATATATAATATATATATATATATATAGAGATATATAACATATATATATATATATATATATATATAGAGAGAGAGAGAGAGAGAGAGAGACGGAGAGGGGCGGAATAGAGAGAGGAGGGAGAGAGACGAGAGAGAGAGAGAGAGAGAGTAGGTAACTAACTATACATGAATATTTATATATATTTATAACGCAATATAACGAGATGATGAAAACCGAACAATAATGTTCTAACCCAAACTGTAATCCGATAAGAGATTGATAGAACTACCCCAACTTCAAAAAATAAAAATAGAAAGGCAAAAAAAAAAAAATAAGAAACTTGTAACAAAGGCGCCTGAAAATATAAAACATCTAAATGTGAACCGTGTTGAATGTAAAAAGGAGAACAAAAAATCATATGAAAATAATGCAAAAAAAAACGGCGCCTGAAAATATAAAACATCAGAATATGAACAGTGTTGAATGTAAAAATGAGAAAAGAAAATCTTATATGAAAATAATGTCAAATACTGTAAAATAATCACCTATGTCGAAACACAAGCCAAATAAAGATAGTATGGAGAGTGGGTGATCTGCAGGCATACTTAAAAAAATAAAAAATAAAATAAAAAAGACAAGATAAAACCTTCATTCAATCTGAGCCACGTAAAAGAATTCTCACCCCTCCCCCGCCTACCCCCACCCCTCCATAAAAAACTAAGATGATCCCCATATAAAAGCCACGCCAGTCTCTGCCGGAGCAACCAAACCCCCCCCCCTTCTCTCTCTCTCTCCTCTCTCTCTCTTCTCTACTCCCCCTTCTCTCTATCTCCTCTCTGCTCTCTCTATCTCCCCTTCTCCTCTTCTCTCCTTCTTCTTCAGCTCACAAAACACAAATACACACATCGCTTTATGGCAATAGATAAAACTCTCGGAAACCTTTTTTTTTCTTTTGGGCAAACCTTGCCAAGAGAATGGAATAATTCAAAGCAGATAGAGAGAGAGAGAGAGAGAGAGAGAGAGAGAGAGAGAGGCTGTCTGGCGAGGTATGCGGGGGAGCCGAGCATAGAAACGAAGAGAAGAGGTAATAAAAAAAATCAAGCTAGTTTTCCACAAAAGGGAAAAGGCATTACGATGAGACTGTGGATTGTTTACATTTGCATACGTATGTACGTACGTACATACATGCATACGTGCATACATACAAACTTGTAATAAATGATTATTTTCATAATTAATTGCCTGGTGTTAAATAATAAATAGAGAATATAATATATATAGTATATATATATATATATATATCATATATATATATATATAGACATATAAATATATATATATACATATAAATATATATATATATATATATATATATATATTATATGCATGACATACATACATACATACATATATATATATATATATATATATATTATATATATATGAAAATTATGAGAGAGATGAGAGACGAGAGGAGAGGAGGGAGAGACGATCGAGAGAGAGAGAGAGAGAGGAGAGAGAGACCCAAGCACTCTCAAGACAAGGAAGACAATTTACTATACTATACTTCTCTTCTACCTCTCTCTGCCACAAAAAGAAAGAATCTGTCTTATAATACATATTATCCTAATAAAATATCTCTCTCTCTCTCTCTCTCTCCTATATTTCTGAACAAAGACAAATCGTTTCTCTTGCAGTAACTTGGTAGGAAATTGCGTAAACTCTCTTTCAAGTTTTATTTGCAGCGAACAATCCTTGTGTGACATCTCATGACATCAAGTGACATCTTGGCGAAAACACAACGCGAGACATATTTCACCGACAGCAAGTTAGCTGATATTTCCGACAGAATTCAGCGACTGCGGGGGAATTACGACGAATGGAATAGTATTCCGGAATAAATTATTAATGTCTTGTGAATGAAAGCAGAGAATTCGACGATTGAATCCGAAACAGCTTCGGATGAATGATGCTTATTCAGTGCTTTCATTTGCTTGGATTTTTAGTTGTAGGTTTGAAGTGCAAAGACCGATGGAACTGGCAACTTACTTATTTTTTCATGCTCAAAAAATTAAATAAATAATTAAAATGAAGTAAGAAACAATGTTTTCTATCTCAAAATAAAAATAATATTACATATATAACGTTTGAATCTAAATATATATATATATATATATATATATATATATATATATATATATATATGAATAATTATCACATCGAACCGTGATCCATTTATATATCAATTCAAGCTACAAATGTCCTTTAATATCTAAATTAACTTTACCTCCCAAATGATATATTTTCATATGTGTACCGAAGGGGAATTTTTTAATTGATAATAATTTCGTCCCCCCATGGGATCGAACCAACCGTCCAAGTGGACGGGGACGAAATCAGGACAGTCAGTGACGCTATCCAATCAGCCAACAGAGACGCTGATTTCGTCCCCGTCCACTTAGACGGTGGTTCGATCCCATGGGGGGACGAAATTATTATCAATTAAAAAATTCCCCTTCGGTACATATATGAAAATATATCATTTGGGAGGTAAAGTGAATTTAGATATTAAAGGACATTTGTAGCTTGAATTGATATATAAATGGATCACGGTTCGATGTGATAATTATTCATAACAAAAGGCTACGTGCTGTCAAACGCTCGAATTGGCCAACATGGTAGACGGGGTTTCATATCGATTCTAATACGAAAGCACCCAGATCGAGGGTGATTTGAAGGTCAGAATCGATATGAACTTATAGCGTCTCTGCTGGCTGGCTTGGATAGCTTGGATAGCGTCACTGACTGTCCTGATTTCGTCCCCGTCCACTTGGACGGTGGTTCGATCCCATGGGGGGACGAAATTATTATCAATTAAAAAATTTTCCCAAATGATATATGAAAATATATCATTTGGGAGGTAAAGTGAATTTAGATATTAAAGGAGATTTGTAGCTTGAATTGATATATATATATATATATATATATATATATATATATATATATATGTGTGTGTGTGTGTGTGTGTGTATAAAAGATCACAAGAATAACTTTTCAATCTCAAACTACACAAATAAACCTAGGAAGAAAGCTAAGGTTTCGTTAGGAAAGACAGAAAGAGTGACCTCTGAAAGAAAGGTTATTTATGAATCAGCGCTTTCATTCACGTGAAATTTTATCATTGTCAACATGAAACACTTTCATTCGCGAAGATCTGTCACGCTTTCTGGGGCTTCCAGGGTCTTAGAAATGCCGCGCACGGTATCAGCAACAATATTGACCGTAAATCTGAAGATTCCGTGATGGTGTTTTACGTGAAAGACGAACAATGAAGACACGTATTCGTCAAAAGCTGAATGTTGAAGCCCAACATAAATTCTGACTGTCTACGCGAAGATAATGTAGCGCAGAAGATGACTGCTCATGTAAAGCAGATGTCAAAATACTTATCTGGAGAGAGGTTTGTGTAAATCAAAACTTACATCTTTATTCAACACATTTAAATAACAATGACATTTATCAGATTTCTCCTTCGATGGAATTTATACTATAAATAAGAACTTGAAGCTTCATTCGACATTTTTTACCAATGTCAAAATCTTTCGATTTTCGTCTTTCCACTAAATTCAAATGGAGCGAATAACCATCAAGTTTAAGCCGTCGAAATGCATCCAGGTAAGTGCGGGCTTTACCTGCAATTAAAGGGAATTCAGTTTCTCTGTGTTTAAACTATATCCCTCCTGTAACCCTTCTATAATACAGAGGTTCTCATTACGTAAAAAAAATTAAATCCACTTATCCTCAAAGTACTAGGGTATAATCATCATTAGGCAACATCTCCCTTACTAACCCTACATTATTTATTTATTTATTTATTTATTTATTTATTTATTTATTTATTTATTTATTTATTTATTATTTATTTATTTAATCTATCTATCTATCTATCTATCTATCTATCTATCTATCTATCATATCTATCTATCTATTTATTTTTTAGTTTATTTTATTTATTTATTTATTTATTTATTTATTTATTTATTTATTTATTTATTACAGAACAATAAATAGTTAAAACTCTATACCAGTTCCCTGAGAGTTCATTTGTGAAGTTTCATCTTCCGTGTGACGTGCACCAAGATCTGCCAAGTCTTCAAGAAGAGTTTTGTTGTGTTTTTGTTGTTATATAGATCTTTACATCGATGCAATACCTTTCCCCCTTCCCACGTGTCGTATTAATTTGAGCGTGCCATGTTTTTTTTTTTATGAGCAAAAGACCGTCGATTAATCTGGAACTTCCAAGCGAGTCTGTACTATCGACAGTGAACCCGACTTGTATATGTATGCATGTGAAGTTGCCTGACAATATACAAAAGTGAAGTTGCCTGACAATATACAAAAGCAGAGCAACAACAGGAAAACCTAGAAAATTGCTATAAAATCAATCTTGACCAGGTACGCAAACTCAGCCATAAAAAAACGAAGGTCACATTATTTTTCTTTATCTGAATAGCAGACAATTCACCCTTTTAATGTTTTGTAACTTTAATTTCATGGCTGATGGGATTTTACGAATGGTTATAAGATTGCAATTTTCGTGTCAAGGTGTCATCTGAACATTTCTGTGCTAAAGGCTGTGTATTTGTTAATGTATTATTACTTTCTTTAATAAGTGATGTCTCCTTTCTGTATTTCCCTTTACCTCCTCTTACTTCTTCATAATGAACACCATATTAATCTCTGGAAGCTCGAATTTCAAGTCGATGGCCCCTGTGGTGGGCTTGTTCCGTATGCATAGGTAGAATTTTTTTATTGCAAATTGTAAGTGCCTGTTTAACATAATTACTCGTAAGAATTAACATCCTCATAAACTTGGGAGAGAGAGTGAGAGTGTAGGCAGTGATTGGCCAAAAAAGCTTCTAGGGCATCTGAATTTAGGCAATTAAACACTAGCTTTCTAAAAAAGCTGAAATTTACAGCCAGCCAATAAGGAATTTCAACTTACAATTCGTCTTGTTCAAAGTTACGAATTTCCCATAAAAACTAAGAAACAATTGCCTGTCCAGGGATCCCTAATTATGCCATCACTCCAAAACTAGGTCAAAAATAAGAAAAACAATACGAAACACAGGAAAATAAAAGCTGCTAAGCAATGGCAGATCGCAACAAAACACAATTGCCCAACGCCTTTATGACAACAGATAAACTCGGAATAAAAGATTCTTTACGAGGCAAATCATTCGTGCTATGAATACAAATCAATTCAGATGGAAAAGGGGACACTTGCTTATCGAAACTAAACAACAACAACAACAACAACAACAACAACAACAACAACAATAATAATAATAATAATAATAATAATAATAATAATAAAATAATAATAACAACTATAATAATAATAATAATAATAATAATAATAATAATAATAATAATAATAATAATAATAATAATAATAATAATAATATTCTGGTAGAAGACCCCTCTTTCAAACAAGTACTCTTAAAAGATATTACTGCATAAACAGAGTTGATTTTGTAAAGAGTTTAATCTATCTTCCTTATGACAGCTTTCTCTTGGTTACTATAATGGGCGAGTAACGTACGATGCAATTATGCTTGGTATAAATAAACGATAATGCTGACGTTTCTCTCGATTTCGATGGAGCTGTGATCATGCTCGACCGAAACAGAGAGAAACGTTTGCATTATCGTATTATTTTTTTTTTTATATGAACCATAATTGAATGTCTTTAGTGTTAAAAATAAACTCTACGGACATCACCCTTCATATTTAATAAAACTCTCCAGAATCAACACTACTGATGTATCAATTAATAATAATAATAATAATAATAATAATAATAATAATAATAATAATAACAACAACAACAACAACAACAACAACAACAATAATAATAATAATAATAATAATAATAATAATAATAATAATAATAATAATAATAATAATAATGATAATTGAGAAAAATAATTAGTGAACTCAAACGAAGAGCATTACAGAAAAATGTCATCATCAGAGCCTTGCCAAATCCAAGATTAATAATTGGGATACCTCCTGCGCAGTGCGCATTGCCGTCCTAATTGTCTTTTGCGGGAAAGGGGGCCGGCGGGGTTGGGGAGGGGGTGGGGGGGGTGGGGGGGGACGCAGGTTAATCTCCGAGTTAAAACTTAGATTTAAAAACTTGAGAATTTAATTCGAGAAACCCCAGGCCTTCTAGATTAAGAAACTTTTGCACTTACGTCAGAGAATTACTTGTAAAGGACCTTACTTTTTATTTGAGCTTTTTAAATAACATTACTTTACTTCTTGAGCTTTTGAAGGACATTACTTTTTTTCCGTAGAGCTCTTTTTATGTAAGGGACTACTGGCCAGATGACGTAAGGGAAAGGTTGTCCCTCAGGGAAAAGTTAGGGGTTTTAATATTTGACCAGGGAATTTCGAGAAGTCCTGATTTCGAGATAGAAAATGACAGTACCTTGTCTCTCGGTTTGAAATTGTGATGAATGAAGTTTTATTCCTTTCTTCGGCTGATTATTATTATTATTATTATTATTATTATTATTATTATTATTATTATTATTATTGCTTTATCACAGTCCTCCAATTCGACTGGGTGGCATTTATAGTGTGGGGTTCCGGGTTGCATCCTGCCTCCTTAGGGGTCCATCACTTTTCTTACTATGTGCGCCGTTTCTAGGATCACACTCTTCTGCATGAGTCCTGGAGCTACTTCAGCCTCTAGTTTTTCCAGATTCTTTTTCAGGGATCTTGGGATCGTGCCTAGTGTTCCTATGATTATGGGTACAATTTCCACTGGCATACCCCATATCTTTCTTATTTCAATTTTCAGGTCTTGATACTTATCCATTTTTTCCCTCTCTTTCTCTTCAACTCTGGTGTCCCATGGTATTGCGACATCAATGAGTGATACATTCTTCTTGATTTTGTCAATCAACGTCACGTCTGGTCTGTTTGCACGTATCACCCTATCTGTTCTGCTACCGCAGTCCCAGAGGATCTTTGCCTGATCGTTTTCTATCACTCCTTCAGGTTGGTGCTCGTACCACCTATTACTGCAAGGTAGCTGGTGTTTCTTGCACAGTCTCCAGTGGAGGGCTTTTGCCACTGAATCATGCCTCTTTTTGCACTGGTTCTGTGCAAGTGCCGGACATTCGCTTGCTATGTGGTTTATGGTCTCATTTTTCGTATTGCACTTCCTACATATGGGAGAGATGTTATTTCCATCTATCGTTCTTTGAACATATCTGGTTCTTAGGGCATGATCTTGTGCCGCTGTTATCATTCCTTCAGTTTCCTTCTTGAGATCTCCCCTCTGTAACCATTGCCATGTGTCATCGCTGGCCAGTTCTTTAGTCTGTCTCATGTATTGTCCGTGCTTGGTTTGTTGTTATTATTATTATTATTTTTTTTTTTTTTTTTTTGCTCTATCACAGTCCTCCAATTCGACTGGGTGGTATTTATAGTGTGGGGTTCCGGGTTGCATCCTGCCTCCTTAGGAGTCCATCACTTTTCTTACTATGTGTGCCGTTTCCAGGATCACACTCTTCTGCATGAGTCCTGGAGCTACTTCAGCCTCTAGTTTTTCTAGATTCCTTTTCAGGGATCTTGGGATCGTGCCTAGTGCTCCTATGATTATGGGTACGATTTCCACCGGCATATCCCATATCCTTCTTATTTCTATTTTCAGATCTTGATACTTATCCATTTTTTCCCTCTCTTTCTCTTCAACTCTGGTGTCCCTTGGTATTGCGACATCAATGAGTGATACTTTCTTCTTGACTTTGTCAATCAACGTCACGTCTGGTCTATTTGCACGTATCACCCTATCCGTTCTGATACCATAGTCCCAGAGGATCTTTGCCTGATCGTTTTCTATCACTCCCTCAGGTTGGTGCTCGTACCACTTATTACTGCAAGGTAGCTGATGTTTCTTGCACAGGCTCCAGTGGAGGGCTTTTTGTACTGGTTCTGTGCAATTGCCGGGCATTCGCTTGCTATGTGGTTTATGGTTTCATTTTTCGTATTGCACTTCCTACATATGGGAGAGATGTTATTTCCGTCTATCGTTCTTTGGATATATCTGGTTCTTAGGGCCTGATCTTGTGCCGCTGTTATCATTCCTTCAGTTTCCTTCTTGAGCTCTCCCCTCTGTAGCCATTGCCATGTGTCATCGCTGGCTAATTCTTTAGTCTGTCTCATGTATTGTCCGTGCATTGGTTTGTTGTGCAGTCCTCTGTTCTGTCTGTTATTCTCCTGTCTCTGTATATTTGTGGGTCTTCGTCTACTTTTATTAGTCCTTCTTCCCATGCACTCTTGAGCCACTCGTCTTCACTGGTTTTCAGATATTGCCCCAGTGCTCTGTTTTCGATGTTGACGCAGTCCTCTATACTTAGTAGTCCTCTCCCTCCTTCCTTTCGTGTTATGTATAGTCTGTCCGTATTTGCTCTTGGGTGTAGTGCTTTGTGTATTGTCATATGTTTCCTGGTTTTCTGATCTATGCTGCGGAGTTCTGCCTTCGTCCATTCCACTATTCCTGCGCTGTATCTGATTACTGGCACTGCCCATGTGTTTATGGCTTTTATCTATTTCCAGCGTTGAGTTTTGACTTGAGTATCGCCTTGAGTCTCTGCATATATTCTTTCCTGATCTTGTCCTTCATCTCTTGGTGTTTTATATCCCCTCCTTCCATTATTCCTAGGTATTTGTATCCTGTCTCATCTA
>NC_087221.1:43468716-43471216 GCF_015104395.2 Macrobrachium nipponense
ACAACTAAGCAGTTTGTAGGCTTACTCTCCGAGTAAGCGAAAATACTCAAATATACTCATAGAAATTCTACTTCCGCTTCTGTCAAACCCTAAGATCCTCGCCGTGTCTGTTCTGCTGTCAATACCGCACCGAAATAACTTATGGACAAGCACTGCTTTGCATTGCATGCAAATCTGTCGTATTTTCCTGCTTGCATAACAAACCAGAATGTCGAAAACATCAGAGCAATATGCGGAGCTGGAATTAAAACCCAAAATTTCCATAACGTTTATTTTATTTATTTTTTTTTTTTTTTTTTTTTTTGCCGAATAAATTCGCAGGGGACCGAACGGGAAAGTGGACAATTTGTTTTCCAGATTGCAGAGTTTTTTTTAAGAGGTCTTTTTTTCCCTTAATAAAATTCTTTATCTTCTTCATATATACCTACACAGACTTTTTAAGTTGTAGGAGCTTCTCTATATGATTGTTTCCAGGTAAAACTGATAACCACTCAACAATTGATACACTTTCTATAAGATTATGTTTTCAGTTGTTAAAACGAATAACCACACAGCAATCTAAAACTTGCCTATAAAATCAAGTCAACAAAATTTTCCACTATTTTCCTCAATCGTTCCTCAATAATTTGCGGTTTAGATTCTTTTCCCCTTCTAACCAAGTCTATTTCCTCGTAGCTTAACCAACGCGATCTCATGTAATCTCGACGATTCCGCCCAAATCACCCGCTGGAATCGTCATGGAAATCTCTGGCAATTCCAGCCATGGAACGACGCATCCCCCAAAAGCCTCCAGGCCGGTTTCTATTAGGGCAAGAGCACGAGTCTACTCCTCTTTCAAAGACCACACGAGCTTTCCAGATTCGACTTTCTTTTAAAGACCATACAAGCTTTTCAGAGTCGACATTCTTCCAAAGACTACCAGAGGTTTCCAGAGGTGACACCTTCCCAAAGACCACGCGAACTTTCAGGAGTCGACTCCCCCTTCCAAAGACCACGCAAGGTTTCCAGAGTCGAGTTTCTCCCAGAGACCGAGCCAGGTTTCCAGAGTCAACATTAGCTTTCCAGAGTAACCTTTCCGAAGACTATGCGAGTTTTGCAGAGTCGACCTCCTTCCAAAGACCACACGAGCTTTCCAGAAACGCCCTTCTTCAAAAGAGCCCCAAGAGAACCACCAAGGCGTCCACAGCCTTCAAAAGACCACGTGAATCTTTCAGTAACCACCACCACCTCCTCCTCCTCCTCCTCCTCCTCCTCCTCCTCCTCCTCCTCCTCCTCCTCCTCCTCCTCCTTCCTCCTCCATCCTCCTCCTCTCCCAGCGTTCCTGGAAAGCATAGCGAAGACCGCGAGACGAAATTCAAAGATACAAAGTCTCCCGGACCAGAAACTTTATTAAGACAGGTTAAGTAGGACCCACATATAAAAGGAGGGTTGAATGGTGGGACTGCCAACCAGCAGGGTTTTCTCTTGTACCTTTCAGACATTTTCTCGTGTCGCTCTTTCGCCAACAAAAGCTTTCCGGGACTCGAGAAGGACCTTTTTGGGAGTCTCCTTTCATTGCCACAGGAAAGGAATGGAGAGAAGAAGACAGCGAGAAAGAAAGGGGATGATGATGCGAGGCGAGAGAAGAACGAAGTGGAACGAAGAGGAAGAGTGATAATGAAAAGCTTCCAGTTATCAGACTGTACGGTGGTTATACCGGCTGTTTATTAGATGCTGCCTTGAGATTTTTCTCATAAACAATACCAGGCTCTGGACTGAAATCTTAGGCCTCGAAGTTGGGTTAAGCCCCTTCACCTTGAATTAACAAAGCATACAAGAAACTGGAACAAATCTAGGTGATATATAATATATATATATATATATATATATATATATATATATATATATATATATATATATATATAATGCCACAGGATGCAACGAAAGAACGTCATAAAACATTCTCAACGCAGCAAACATAAACTTTTCTATAGGATTTATGTTTTCATTTAAAACTGAAGCCAAGAATTCTCTCTCTCTCTCTCTCTCTCTCTCTCTCTCTCTCTCTCTCTCTCTCTCTCTCTCTCTCTCCTCGGTAATATACATGACTAAGGATAAACTCGATTCCTACCGAAGAAAAAATATTACCAAATCCATTTAAATACTTAATTATCCATTGCCAAACTGGCGTCATAAAACGGAAAATAAAATCCTTTCCCATATGTAGAAGAGACAGAGAAGACGCGGTTCCCTTAATCAGTGTCGACCACAGAAAGATATGACATTGCAAATTGGCTCGTTACGGCGACAAAGGTCCTATTAGCCTTGAAAGGTGATGATAAGCCAGCTAGCAGCACCGAGTGAGAGGACGTTGTTAGAAATTGTGGAAAGTGATTGATTGATTGGTGTGAGATTAAGAAATAGACGTATTGAATGCCAAAATTAAAGGTCGTCTGAGCACTGTTTTTCAGGCTGGAATCTCCCTGACAAATAATCTTCGTACTTATATATTCGGAAAATA
>NC_087221.1:43476216-43478796 GCF_015104395.2 Macrobrachium nipponense
CCCCGTAGACGAGACCATACAAATGATCTTGGACAGAGTTTACAGGGACCCCGCCACTCCATCCTTAAACATCCCAGAGCATGCCCTTCGAGCCCTGCTGGAAATCTGTACTAAGAAGGCCCCTTTTGCTGATCACCGCAACTATATGTACACCCAGATCGACGGCGTGGCGATGGGATCTCCCCTTGGGGTCCTTTTTCGCAATTTCTATATGGGTACCGTCGAAGAGAGGGTCTTCCAGAATTCCAACAAACCGAGGATGTACGTGCGCTACATTGATGACACCTTCGTCTGCGCCGACTCCCAGGATGAGATAGAGCAGCTGCGACGTGCATTCCACGACCACAGCTGCCTCACGTTCACGATTGAACATTGCAAAGACCGCCGCCTCCCCTTCCTTGACGTTCTTGTCGAACAGCGAGATTCTGAATTCAGCACGAAGGTGTACACGAAGCCGACGAACCTGGGTATGTGCATGAACGGTGAGAGCGAGTGCCCTGAGAGGTATAAGCGCTCCACCATCAGCGCCTTCGTCAGGAGGGCCCTCTCACACTGCTCCTCCTGGAATGACACACACAGTGAGTTGGAGCGCGCCGCCCAGGTCCTCATCGACAACGGACACACCAATCGTGCTGTTGATGAATCTATAAGGAAAAATATGGAAGCCTGGTACAACCAGGAACCCAGCCCCGATGTTGCAGAGCCCATCAAGCTGTTTTACAAGGGACACTTCCACCGGAGGTACTGTCGGCCAAAAAACTCGTGGCAGAGTTTCATAATTTTTCGTTCACCTGCCTGACGCACGATTCATGCCTTATTTATCTATTTTTCTGTTCAAAGATGAAGAAATCATGTGTAATGACGTTAAAAATAGTCACTGATATCTTTAGAACATTATGTTATGTTATTGTGGTGAAACTATTTTCCAATTATAGCAAAATTGACATGAACCGAAACGAAGTGATAAAAAACGTCATATCACAACCATAGATATACATTACCAAATAGATAGGAGACACCTATCACTAGTAGTATCGCATAAACATAGTCCTTAAATTATCATTTCAATATTAAATTGAAGGTAGTTGAATATTCCATTTGTTAAATTTTACAGAAAACATTGGAATCTCACAAAAATGCTATCAAATTTAAAAACAAAAAGAAAAAAAACGATATCTTAACAGTGTGAACCAGGCGACCTCACTCTATTGCTTTTGATGTTATGTGCACGGGAATCTAATGTCAATGTGTCATTTATCGGTCTAAGAAACATCCCTCGATGAGCGAGAGAATTATTGCACTGCATTCGGTGCAAGTTCCTGTTGGAGAGATATCAAGAAAACTTAATAAAACCGGAGAGAATCATACATAGATGAATTAAAATTGTTTAAAGAACGGCAAAATTTAAAACATGGGCCTAGAGGTGGAACACCTTGAAGCACCACATGAGAGCAAGACAATACAGTAGTGCAAATGTTGCTGAGCAACATTCATTTGTGAACTTGGAATTCTAGTGCCTCGTCACGACATTGCTGAACCAGGAAGGAATCATAACTAGCTCTACGCTTATGATTGGTGTCTGATGATACTTTAGATGGAAAGGAAGAGATTTTTAAATCTACACTTGAAGTCTTTGATAGTTGTCTAATGAATAAGTCAATGAATAAGCAAACTTATCTTTGATGGATGAGAGATTCAGTTAGGCTTACTCTTTTTGTTTTGTTTTTTATCGGTGGCCGGTGAATACCACGGATAGGGAGGGAAACGGTTTCAATGATGCATGCATTTTTTTCTTCAAAACCTAAAGAATACATTTTATTGGGAGATACTTTTTTAACATCGGCCTAATCCTTCCATCACTCCTATACGCCACCTCCGCTCTCTTTCTACATCTCAGGCGACTAGATCCGACTTCTCACTACGAACTCCATTCGTGAAAGCATCACTAATGATAACGGTTATTTTAAAATTCCCCGCACCGACAACGGACGCCCTTTAAAATGCGTTTATAAAGTAGTTTCTGTTCAAAGAAACTTTATTTTTCATTCCACAAAATATGTGGTATACACTCGTGTTACACCCTGTAGCCGTCAAAGAGCAAACCCTTGATTAAAGCAGTAGGTTTTTCTTGAAAAAAAAAAAAAAAAAAAAAAAAAAAACATGAAATAGACTTAAACGAGAACGTCACCTTTCATATTTCTTATCCTTTCAGCTACTTATAATTGCTTTATGTAGTAGGTCTAGTAGGTATACATGTGACTAATTTGAATTAATTTCTATTTAGAAGAAATGAATAGCTACAAAAAGATCAACCTAAAAAAGCTTAAGGAAAGTAAGCCTATCTTAATGGTATTCGTCAGTTTTGACTCCCACAGCTTTCCAAGGTGTCCAAATGAAACAGGATGATATGTAAGAATTCGATAAAAAAATAAGACTGAATTATATTCGTTTGATTTTTTATGATTGCTTTTTGACTTTGAATAGCTAGGTCTGAGTTAATTATGTTAAGCATTATGAAAGGATAAGAAGAAAGGCGAACATGGCTAATAAAACAAGAATAAACGGGAATAGTCAAATAAA
>NC_087221.1:43479296-43501796 GCF_015104395.2 Macrobrachium nipponense
GGTGGGGTTGAATTCTCTCTCTCTCTCTCTCTCTCTCTCTCTCTCTCTCTCTCTCTCTCTCTCTCTCTCTCTCATGTATATATGCAGATAAGAATTAGCATAACTATCAAAGGACTTTCTTTGAGTAGCGGAAACTAATTTCCGCGTTTTTAAAAAAGGCGTCTCTCTCCAAGTTCAGCTTATTTCAGAACAGAAACATCCATTAAGTACAAGAGAGGATTTTCATGTTGTTGCTAATGGTATAAGAATTATCTTTGCAGTTTAGACAAACTCTTAATACAATATATATTATATATGTGTGTGTTTATACATATTGTTGACAGTTTCTCTAGATAAGAATTATTCAGTCTAACGGTCATTAACTGGTGACATTAACCTCATTGAGAAAAATTCAACTTTGCTGGAGAAAAAAAAACTACGTCTGGACAGTGGAATTTTTTTCTGCATTACATTAAATATCCAGTTTAACAATACTGGTTCTTGCAAAAAACCTTGCATTCCCTAAAAGAAAAAATATAATAAGAAATTCACTGAAAAAAATCAGTTTACATCACATAAAATTCACATTTGCACATATAATTACCATTCCAGCAAAATATTATTTTCACCGGGTTACAAACATCACATCTGCATAACAAAAATGATACCCACTACATAAGGAATTTCCCATTTACAAGAAAACTGGCCTATATATGTCAAATGTGATTTTTACTATATAAAAATAGCTCCCCATTCACATAAACGATATCTCTGCCCATACAAGGAAAACATTCACTTTCACAAAAAAATAAATAATAAAAACACAATGCCATGACAGTTGTATGTCAAGACTCCCAGCCAAGATGAGTTTTTATCTCCTCCTCCTCCTCCTCCTACTCCTCCTCCCTCACAAAGATGAGTTCTAATATAATAACAATGATAATGAATTCATTAAATATTTAATCCCAAAAGCCCAGACTTTCTCAACCGCGCGACGTCACTTCGACAGCCCAACGAATCAACGGCACAGCTAAAAGAGACCCCGAGTTGCCACCTAACCCACCCATGTTTATTCAGGACTGGGACCAACCTCGAAGTCCGAAAAGGAAACTCCATTCTACCAAAGACACGCCACCCCAAACGTTGACCTAAACTCGTTCTACCTGGGAAGTGAAACGTTTAAGACAGGTTCCCTACCGGTTTCCTTCTACCGGTTTGCAACAGGTCTTCTCTTACAGGTCACTGTCTTGAGTTGTCAGTTCAAGGACAAGGTTCAGGTCACACGGGTCAGCAGGAATCCCGAATGTAGGAGAAAGGAGAGGGGAGGGTAGATAGGATTAGACAGTGTGGTGCAAATACCTGTTAAATTACCTTTACTTTCGCATTGATGTTTTCTTTTCCTCTGTTGTTGGGCAACTTATAGATTATTAAATGCGTATTTTCTCGGTCTGAGCCAGATGTGAATTATGTGACTTAATGTGAATTAAGTGCTGACGGTGTCTGGCAATGCATGATGGTAACCCACCCAAGTAGGGACTTAACGAGACTTACTGATGTTCATAGTTGTTAATCTGATCACCAATAGGTTTTCGGTTTATGAGGATATATATATATATATATATATATATATTATATATATACTATTATATTAATATATATATAGATATTAATATATCTATCTATAAAATGACTGGTAAAAGTCTGTTATAACAGAATTCCATTTAATAAAAGGAGCCATAAAAACACCAAATATTTTGGTGTTTTTATGGGCTCCTTTTATCAGATATATATATATATATATATATATATATATATATATACTATATATATATATACATTATATATATATACATATACATATATAATCAACAATACAAAAGGGCACGAACACACACACACACACACATTCAACTGTCAAAACACAACACCCTCACAAACCAACGGACAGAAACCAACTTCCTAAAGAGCACAAACAAAGCAGGAGAGAAAAAACACACACAAACGCACCAATAGGAAAAACAATATCGAATTGGCAAGATGGGAAGGATCCCAAAAGGTAATGCGATTCTCTCTTTGTTGAGAAGAAGAAGAAGAAGAAACTCTCTTACCCTTCCTCCAATGACATCAGTTGGCTGATCAAGGGACCTCGTTGTGTCCCAAAAATGGTTCCTTTTGGAGGGCCGTGTTTGAAGTAATGCTGTGCTGATTGAGGCAGCGAGAGAGAGAGAGAGAGAGAGAGAGAGAGAGAGAGAGAGAGAGAGAGAGAGCTGTTTTTTATAATTATGAATGGTTATAATTGTTTTTTCTCTCTCAATCTCCTCAGAAGCTGTGCCTCACATCAGTCGACTAATTATCACGAGAGAGAGAGAGAGAGAGAGAGATTCCAATATATAAATATATATAATATATATATATATATATATATATATATATCTATATTTAAACTTCCAACTGACCACCACCACCACCACCTCCTCCCCCCTCCCCCTCCATCACCCCATCTTTTCCCCAACCACAATCCTCCATCAAAATGCAAAATTAAACGACGTCTCGATACGAATCGACTCCCAAGTGATGGAGCTGCAAAAACGAAATCCTTTCCCCAAAATCTGTCAGGACGGGTTTCGAATGAGGTCCCAAGGTTTTTTTATACTCATGGTCTTATCATCATCATCATCATCATCCCCATAGTCGACTTCATTCCCATTGCGGTCGATCGCCTCCCCATCAGCGGTGATGGGAGTTGGTGGGAGTTTGTGGGAGTTGGTGGGAATTGATGGGACTGATGGGAGTTGATGGGATTTAATGGGGAATAGTATGTCAGTTGATTCTTAGGAGTGAAAGATAGTTTAATATACATACATATATATATATATATATATATATATATATATATATAATGTTTCACCTATCTAAAGTATCTATCTCACCACCTAAACCCCCTAAGCAAATACATGTAAATTCCTGCAGTAAAAGCCCCCCCCCCCCCAACAACCCCCACCCTTAACTTCATTCGTGAACTAATGTAAACAGTCTCAGGCATTAACATTTGTCCCACCAAATTTCATCTAATTACTTTCCATTTGTCATTTGTCTCTGAATCTTGGCTGTGCTTCTCCTTCTTACTTTCTTTGACATGTGCTGCAAATTTATCTCTCTCTCTCTCTCTCATCTCTCTCTCTCTTTCTCCTCTCTCTCTCTCTCTCTCTCTCTCTCTCCCAAAATAAACTCTCAGTTTTACTTAAGAATCAACCAAAACCATCCACTCTCCTTATTTCTACATGTAACCCAAATCTCTCTCTCTCTCTCTCTCTCTCTCTCTCTCTCTCTCCCAAAATAAATTCTCATTTTACTTAAGAATCAACCAAAACCATCACTCTCCTTATTTCTACATGTAACCCAAATCTCTCTCTCTCTCTCTCTCTCTCGCTCTCTCTCTCTCTCTCCATCTCTCTCTCTCTCTCTCTCCCCCAAAATAAATTCTCATTTACTTAAGAATCAACCAAAACCATCCACTCTCCTTATTTCTACATGTAACCCAAATCTCTCTCTCTCTCTCTCTCGTCTCTCTCTCTCTCTCCCCGTCTCTCTCTCTCTTCTCTCTAAACTCTCTCTCTCTCCCAAAATAAATTCTCATTTTCTTAAGAATCAACCAAAACCATCCACTCTCCTTATTTCTACATGTAACCCAAAGCTCTCTCTCTCTCTCTCTCTCTCTCTCTCTCTCTCTCTCCCTCTCCTCCTCCTTCCCTCTTCTCTTCTCTCCTCTCTCCTCAAAAGATATTCTCTCCGTACTTACGAAATCACCCTTAAGTAATAAAATCCAAAATAAGAAAGAAACAAATAAAGAGAGAAATCAAGAATATCAGGTAAAAGAGAAAAGCAAACCGCCAATGAGATAGCAGAGATGTCAGCAAAAAATTTCAATGCATCAGCTCCAAAATTCTACTCAAGGGATAATAACTGTATTTATTATGCAAGAGGATATTGCAGAAACGGAGAAAATTGCAGATTCAGACACAAAATGAATAATTATGATGAAGGAAGATCAAATATTATGGAAAAGTTGGATTTTTTAATGTCAGAATTTCTGGAAATGAAAAAAAGAACAACATACCAGAACAGGAAAGAGACATGGGAAAATCCTTATTACTACCAATATTAAATGGAAGGAGAAAACAACCGCAAACCATCATAGTGATGAATGCGCAGGGTTTAGTTACGAGTAACTCAAAAAGAAAAATAGAGTACTTAGAAGAACCTAACCCAAATTGAAAAGAAAATAGATATAATGAATATAAGTGAAACCTGGTATTCCCAAGAGACTGGAATGATGATCAAATAAAAGGGTTCCAAACTTATAGATCAGATAGAAAAAATAGGAATCAAGGGGGAACCGCAATATATGGGAAAGACATAAACAAGGAAAAATGTATGAGAAATATAGTAACTCAGAATGTGAACTAATAGCGGTAGAATTTGAATCTGAAAAACTAATGAACATAGTAATATAGACCTCCTAATACTAAAGAGTTTGACTTAATAATTGGATGATATATGTAGAAATCACAAGGACTGGACTATTCTCCTATCTGGTGACTTCAACTTTCCTTTCGTAGAAGGAAAGAACGAATAGGAGATTGTGGATGTACTTATACATATAAAAAAGAGAGTAATAGTAGTGCAGAAGATAAAAGGCAATTCGAAAAGCTATTAGATATGCTACTAGAATACACATTCAACAAATAAATCACCTGCCAACAAGAAAGGAAAATACTTTAGACCTAGTATTTGTGAACGAGGTGAATTATGTTAAAGAAATAATAGTTTATAATGCGAGTATTTCAGACCATAATGTCATAGAATTAACAGTTCATTCCAAAGCAAGTGAAAACAGAGATAAGCAAGAAATGAAAAAGTGGGAAGGATATGGAAAATACAACTTCATTACAGTAAAAAATATAAAACAAAAAAACAATTTGGGTCAGAAATCAAATGAAGAATTAAACAAAGATTGGGATAACATTTTCGTAAGCGATGACATAAGGGTAAATACGGAGATATTATATAAAATATTAGAGAAAATAGTGGATAAATATATACCGAAGAAGAAAAGTAAACATCATTCATGCATACCAAGAGACAGAAGGATCTTGTTCCAGAAAATCAGAAAGTGGAAAAAAGGTCTTGCAAAAGAAAAAAATGCATGGAAAGTTATAGAACTAAAAAGTAAGATAGAAAATGCAGAAACAAAAGATTATACAATCAAAAGAAAATGAAAAACGGGAATTGGAAGAAAAAACCCTATTAAATATCAGGCAAAACCCAACTATTATACTCATATGCGAAGAGATGAATAAAAGAAGAATAGAAATAGGCCCTCTGAGAATTGAAGGGAGATTAACGAATGAAAAAAGGAAATTTGCAACATACTGGCAGAACGATATAAGAGAGAATTCACCCCTAGAATAGATAAGGAAGATAATGATATAGAAGTAAGGGACGAAAATAGTGAATATTTAGCTGACATAGAAATTAATGAAGCTGATATTGTGCAGGCAATTAATGAAATTAAAAATGGAGCTGCTGCAGGGCCTGATGGAATCCCTGCTATTTTGTTAAAGAAAGTAGTTCATTCTATCGCAAAGCCACTTGCAATATTATTAAGACAAAGTGTAGATACAGGCAAGATTTATGATGAGCACAAATTAGCATATATCACCCCTACTTTCAAAAGTGGATCAAGACTTGAGGCAAGTAATTATAGGCCTGTGAGTCTAACATCACATATTATGAAAGTGTATGAAAGGGTAATGAAGAAAAATATTATGAAACATTTAATAAAAAATAATTTGTTTAATATAGGACAACACGGTTTTCGTACCCGGAAAAAGTACACAAACCCAACTGTTAGTCCACCGTGAGAACATATTCAAAAATATGAAAAGCGGAAATGAAACAGATGTGGTTTATCTAGACTTTGCAAAAGCTTTTGACAAAGTAGACCATAATATATTAGCAAAGAAAATTAGAAAACACAATATCGTAGATAAAATAGGAAGATAGTTAAAAGAATTTTTACACACAGAAAACAGATAGTTATTGCAAACGATGAGAAATCGGATGAAACCAAGGTAATATCCGGTGTGCCACAAGGTACGGTGTTAGCTGCAATACTGTTTGTTATTATGATTGAAGACATAGACAGTAATGTTAAGGATTCGGTAGTGAGTAGTTTTCGCCTGCTCGACACAAGCAATAAGTAGAGAAATTACTTGTGATGAAGATAGGAACGCTCTACAAAGAGACCTTAACAAAGTATATGATTGGGCAGAGGAAATAGGATGGTAATTTAACTCTGATAAATTTGAATCAATAAATTATGGCGACAGAGAAGGGAAAGCTATATGCATATAGGGGACCTAATAATGAGACAATCACAAATAAGGAAGCAGTTAAAGACCTTGGTGTGATGATGAATAGGAACATGTTATGCAATGATCAAATAGCAATTCTTTTGGCAAAATGTAAAGCAAAAATGGGAATTTTGTTTGTTTACGGCACTTCAAACAAGAAAAGCTGAACACATCGATTATGCTTAATGCTTTATAAAACATATGTTCGTAGTCCACTTGAATATTGCAATATGATATGGTACCCACACTATCAAAAGGATATTGCACAAATAGAGAGTGTACAAAGTCCTTTACAGCTAGAATAGAAGAAGTTAAGGACCTTGACTACTGGGAAAGACTACAATCATTAAAATTATATAGTCTAGAAAGGAGAAGAGAACGCTACATGATAATTCAGGCATGGAAACAGATAGAAGGAATAACAGAAAATATCATGGAACTAAAAATATCAGAAAGAGCAAGCAGAGGTTAGATTAATAGTGCCCAAAACTATACCGGGAAAAATAAGGAAAGCACACAGGACATTAATCCACTACGCACCAGCATCGATAATGCAGCGTCTATTCAATGCGTTGCCAGCTCATCTGAGGAATATATCAGGAGTGAGCGTAGATGTGTTTAAGAATAAGCTCGACAAATATCTAAACTGCATCCCAGACCATCCAAGATTGGAAGATGCAAAATATACCGGAAGAGTACTAGCAACTCTCTGGTAGACATTAGAGGTGCCTCACACTGAGGGACCTGGGGCAACCCGAACGAACTGTAAGGTCTGTAAGGTAAGGTAAGGCCTATCTCCAAAAATAACCAAATCTCTCTCTCTCTCTCTCTCTCTCTCTCTCTCTCTCTCTCTCTCTCTCTCTCTCTCTCTCTCTGACCCAGAAATAACCAAAATAAAGCTCCTCCTCGTCTCCCCCCACCTTTTTTTTTTTTTTAAGGGCCAACCACTTTAATAATTATGGCTAATTCTTATGGCTAATTACTGTACAGGGCACCCGAGTTATGCCGCTTCCATGGGTACATCTGCCACTGAAATTTAAACCTGACTTCTCAATATAGAAGAAACCTTCATTTTGGGCAATAAATAGAATAAAGGGTTTTTTGTATATGGTACTCCTTAGCCAAGGGAGGCAATAAAAAGTTTCTTGCATATAATACTATTTGGAAATCTAGAATCCCTTAAGGAGTATTCAGGAATATTATTATTATATTATTATTATTATTATTATTTTTATTTTTTTTTTTTTTTGCTCTATCACAGTCCTCCAATTCGACTGGGTGGTATTTATAGTGTGGGGTTCCAGGTTGCATCCTGCCTCCTTAGGAGTCCATCACTTTTCTTACTATGTGTGCCGTTTCTAGGATCACACTCTTCTGCATGAGTCCTGGAGCTACTGCAGCCTCTAGTTTTTTCTAGATTCCTTTTCAGGGATCTTGGGATCGTGCCTAGTTGCTCCTATGATTATGGGTACGATTTCCACTGGCATATCCCATATCCTTCTTATTTCTATTTCAGATCTTGATACTTATCCATTTTTTCCCTCTCTTTCTCTTCAACCTCTGGTGTCCCATGGTATTGCGACATCAATGAGTGATACTTTCTTCTCGACTTTGTCAATCAATGTCACGTCTGGTCTGTTTGCCACGTATCACCCATATCCGTTCTGAATACCATAGTCCCCAGAGGATCTTTGCGTGATCGTTTTCTATCACTCCTTCAGGTTGGTGCTCGTACCACTTATTACTGCAAGGTAGCTGATGTTTCTTGCACAGGCTCCAGTGGAGGGCTTTTGCCACTGATCATGCCTCTTTTTGTACTGGTTCTGTGCAAGTGCCGGGCATTCACTTGCTATGTGTTTATGGTTTCATTTTCGTATTGCACCTCCTACATATGGGAGAGATGTTATTTCCGTCTATCGTACTTTGAACATATCTGGTTCTTAGGGCCTGATCTTGTGCCGCTGTTATCATTCCTTCAGTTTCCTTCTTGAGCTCTCCCCTCTGTAGCCATTGCCAATTGTCATCGACTGGCTAATTCTTTAGTCGTGTTCATGTATTGTCCGTGCATTGGTTTGTTGTGCCAGTCCTCTGTTCTTCCTGTCTTTCTCCTGTCTCTGTATATTTCTGGGTTCTTCGTGTACTTTATTAGTCCTTCTTCCCATGCACTCTTTAGCCACTCATCTTCACTGGTTTTCAGATATTGCCCCAGTGCTCTGTTTTCTATGTTGACGCAGTCCCTCTATACTTAGTAGTCCTCTCCCTCATTCCTTTCGTGTTATGTATAGTCTGTCCGTATTTGCTCTTGGGTGTAGTGCTTTGTGTATTGTCATTTGTTTCCTGGTTTTCTGATCAATGCTGCGGAGTTCTGCCTTCGTCCATTCCACTATTCCTGCGCTGTATCTGATTACTGGCACTGCCCATGTGTTTATGGCTTTTATCATATTTCCGGCGTTGAGTTTTGACTTGAGTATCGCCTTGAGTCTCTGCATATATTCTTTCCTGATCGTGTCCTTCACCTCTTGGTGTTTTATATCTCCTCCTTCCATTATTCCCAGGTATTTGTATCCTGTCTCATCTATGTGATTGATGTTGCTCCCATCTGGTAGCTTTATCCCTTCAGTTCTCGTTACTTTGCCTTTTGTATGTTGACTAAGGCGCATTTTTCTATTCCAAACTCCATCCTGATGTCCCCAGATACAATCCTTACAGTCTGGATTAGGGTATCTATTTCCTTGATGCTCTTACCATACAGCTTGATGTCGTCCATGAACATCAGATGGTTGATTCTGTTGCCTCTTTTCTTGAGTTGGTACCCGGCATCCATCTTCTGTAGTACTTTTGTCATGGGAATCATGGCTACTACGAAGAGTAGTGGGGACAGTGAGTCGCCCTGGAAGATCCCTCTCCTGATATTAACCTCTGCTAGTCTTATTCCAGAGCTTGTAAGTATTGTATTCCAGTTGCGCATTGTATTTTTTGAGGAAGTTGATGGTATTTTCCTCTGCCCCATATATTTTCAGGCATTCTATTAGCCATGTGTGTGGTATCATGTCGAAGGCTTTCTTATAGTCTATCCATGCCATGCTTAGGTTGGTTTTCCTTCTCCTACTGTTCTTCATTACCATTTTGTCTATCAGGAGCTGGTCTTTTGTGCCCCTACACTTCCTTCTGCAGCCTTTCTGTTGGTGGGGGATGGTGTTTGTCTCCTCTAGGTAGTTGTATAGCCTTTCACTGATGATACCTGTTAGCAACTTCCACATTATTGGTAGGCAGGTGATAGGCCTGTAGTTACTGGCTATATTTCCCTTACTCTTGTCTTTTTGTACTAAGGATGTTTCTTCCTGTGGTCATCCATTTGGGTGCTTGGTGATTTGAGATACAATGCTGGAGTTGTTCTGCTATTCGTGGGTGTAGGGCCTTGAAGTTTTTGAGCCAGTATCCATGGACTTCATCGGGACCTGGGGCTTTCCAGTTTGGCATTTTCTTTAGTTGGTGTCTGACTGTGTCTGTCGTGATGTCTGTGAATCTTTGTTTTATTCTCCCTGTTTCTTCTTCTTGACTTCCTGGAGCCATGTTGCATGTTTGTTGTGTGATACCGGATTGCTCCATATGTTTTCCCATAGTCTCTTGCTTGGTTCGGCTTCAGGAATTTCTGGGTGGTGTCTTCCCCTCTTAGTTGGCTGTATAGTCTTTTCTGGTTGGTTCCGAATAGTTTGTTCTGCTGGTATCCCTTATTCCTGTTCATGTACCGTTGGATCTTGTGTGCTTTGGCCTTAAGCCTCTGTTTTGTTTTACATCTTCTATTGTGTTGTTTAGTCCCCTCTCTTGTACTTTGTATTTCTCGTTGAGTTCCTCCCCTTGTTTTCTTGCTTCTTAGCCTTTTTTCTGCCATCTCTTTCAGTTTACTCAAGTCAGATCTCATCACCATGATTTGCTTTTCCAGGCGCCTTTTCCAAGGAGGTTGCTGTTTGGTTTATGTTGGGTTGGTTGTGACGGTGGTGTTGGTGTTCGAATCCCATCAGTTCTGCTACTAATATTGCTCCTGCATATGTCAAGTTATTTGTTTCTGTGATACTGGTGGTGTGTATTAGGCCCATTATTTCATTGACCTCCCTTGTTTTCTCCTTTAATTTCTTGGTGTTGTAGGCTTTCATGGAGGGGATCTTTGTTCTCTCTGTATCTGGCTCCATCCATTGTCTAATCTTTTCTACCCATTCCGTCCTCTCTGTTACTTCGTCGGTGTTTCTTCGTGTGTCGTTGTTTGATACTTCATCCTCCCTGTCGTCTTCTGTGGCATCGTCTCTCAGTTCGTCTTCGTGTAATTCGTTGTCGTGTGACATTTCCCTTTCCAGTTCTTCTCTTTCTGTTGGGGAGAGCCAGTTCTTTTTCTTTATGTTCCTTACTTGGTCTGCCAGCCTCTGCTCTGTTTGGGGGGTGTTATTCCTCTCATTCCAGATGTTGATCAATCTTCTTCTATACCTCTCTCCTCGTCGGGTTGCTTCTGATGTAGCATCTCCATATTTCCTTATTTTTCTCTCTTGTCCATTCTTCCTTTTTGCCTCTGTAGCTCCAATCTCAGGCTGTTGATTACTGTCGTTGTGGTGATCAGTTGCTGGATGACGACCTCCAAGTACCTGACCGTCTTCCCCACTACAATTGGGTTGAATACCTGGTTGCCGGACGAGGCTCCTCTGTTGCCAGAGGTTCCATTTACGTCGTTGTCGTTTATTCCTTCATTTTCTTTCCATCATTGCTGAGTTTTGCTATTTAACCCATAGCTGGATAGGTACTATTTATAGCTGAGTAGACTGAGGAAATTATGGTAAAGATCCTTTCCCAAGGAATCAACGCCGAGGAGAGCGGTCACCCATCCAACGACTGACCAGCCCCAATGTTGCTTAACTTGACTTAAGTCTATTGACGACCTAACCAACTCCTCCACGGCGCCACATTTTATTATTATTATTATTATTATTATTATTAGTTAATTATTATTCTTATTATTATTATTATTATTATTATTGTTTTACTCTAAATATCATAATTTTTTTCCTTTCTAGTTAGGATGCAACCCTCTTCAATGCATAGTAATAATAATAATATAATAATAATAATAATAATAATAATAATAATAATAATAATAATAATAATAATAATAATAATAATAATAATAATACGTATTGGTATAATTGTGGATTTTTAATGAAAAACGATTTAATCGTGACACTGAATAATAATAATAATAATAAAAATAATAATAATAATAATAATAATAATAAAATAATAATAATAAAAATAATAATAATACTTATTGGCATAATTGTGCATTTTTAATGAAAACTATTTAATCGTGACACTGAAATAAATTAATAATAAAATCAATAATCAAAATAATAATAATAATAAATAATAAAATAATAATAATAATAGTCGAGACGGGATACAAATACCTGGGAATAATTGAAGGAGTGGATATAAAACACCAAGAGATGAAGTACACGATCAGGAAAGAGTAATGCAGAGACTCAAGCCGATACTCAAGTCAAAACTCAAAGCCGGAAATATGATAAAAAAGCCATAAACACATGGGCAGTGCCAGTAATCAGATACAGAGCAGGAATTGTGGAATGGACGAAGGCAGAACTTCGCAGCATAGACCAGAAAACGAGGAAACATATGACAATACACACGGCACTACACCCAAGAGCAAATAGGGACAGACTATACATAACACGAAAGGAAGGAGGGAGGGGACTACAAGCATAGAGGACTGCGTCAACATCGAGAACAGAGCACTGGGGCAATATTCGAAACCAGTGAAGACGAGTGGCTCAAGAGTGCATGGGAAGAAGGACTGATAAAAACGTAGACAAGACCCACACAAATATACAGACAGGAGAATGACAAGCAGAACAGAGGAATGGCACACCAAACCAATGCACGGACAATACATGAGACAGACTAAAAAAACTAGCCAGCGATGATACGTGACAATGGCTACTGAGGGGAGAGCTCAAAAAGGAAACTGAAGGAATGATAACAGCGGCACAAGACCAGGCCCTAGAAACCCAAAATATCCAAAGACCGATAGATGGAAAAAACATCTCTCCCATATGTAGGAAGTGTAATACGAAAAATGAGACCATAAACCACATAGCAATACAAAAAGAGGCATGATTCAGTAGCAAAAGCCCTCCACTGGAGCCTGTGCAAGAAACACCAGCTACCTTGCAGTAATAAGTGGTACGAGCACCAACCTGAAGGAGTGATAGAAAACTATCAGGCAAAGATCCTCTGGGACTATGGTATCAGAACAGATAGGGTGATACGTGCAAATAGACCAGACGTGACGTTGATTGACAAAATCAAGAAGAAAGTATCACTCATTGATGTCGCAATACCATGGGACACCAGAGTTGAAGAGAAAGAAAAGGAAAAAATGGATAAGTATCAAGACCTGAAAATTGAAATAAGAAGGATATGGGATATCCCAGTGGAAATTGTACCCTTAATCATAGGAACACTTGGCACGATCCCAAGATCCTTGAAAAGGAATCTGGAAAAACTAGAGGCTGGAGTAGCTCTAGGACTCATGCAGAAGAGTGTGATCCTAGAAACGGCGCATATGGTAAGAAGAGTGGTGAGACTCCTAAGGAGGCAAGATGCAACCCGGAACCCCACGCTATAAATACCACCCAGTCGAATTGGAGGACTGTGATAATAATATAATAATAATAATAATAATAATAATAATAATAATAATAATAATAATAATAATAGTCACAGTAATAATTATTCTAAAAAAATAAAAGGAGATAAAGAGCACAAAAGAATACAATCCACTCCGGGAGAGAGAGTTGACACTCGCTGGGCTCCAAAGGGTACTGCCCAACATAGCTACTTATTATTACCGCGCGCTTTAAGCAAACATAATTCCGCATAAACTCATCACACCTCCCCCTACGCAACCCCTCTCTCTCTCTCTCTCTCTCTCTCTTCCTCTCTCTCTTCTCTCTCTCTCTCTCTCTTCCGTTCCGTCAACGTCAAGGAGTAACTGCATTCCATTCGTTTCAATTTGGCTGTTCCCACTCTTCCAGTGTCACCGTGTAGCATACGTCATCAGGTTCCACAACTTCTAAGCTCTTTGCTCTTTGAATGGAGAGAGAGAGGGAGAGAGAGAATTCTGTATTAACTCTCTTTCTCCCCTTGTCAGAAACATAAGATATTTCATTTACTTTTTTCGATCGATCGATCGATCGATCGAGAGAGAGAGAGAGATCTGTATTAACTCTCTTTCTTCCCTTGTTGTCAGAAAAATAAAGTATTTCATTTACTTTTTTCAAAATTGATATGAGAGAGAGAGAGAGAGAGAGAGAAGAGAGAGAGAGGGTGAGATTCTGTATTTACTCTCTTTCTCCCACTGCTGTCAGAAAATTACCAGAATATTTCATTCACTTCCTCCTATTATTCCTTTCCAAAAGTTGATATATGATAAATGTTCCGTTTAGCATATATCATCACATTCTTTCATTTTTTTCTACTTCTTCGTTCCCTTTTCATTCTTTTGAAAAAATATATATATAATTTTTCACCCCTTTTTCTTTCCATCTCATTCTCCCTGCATACTCTTCCTCCTTCTTACTACTACTACTACTACTACTACTACTACTACTACTACTACTACTACTACTACTACTACTACTACTACTACTACTAATAATATAATAATAATAATAATATAATAATAATAATAATAATAATAAATGTATTTCTCTTAAGCATGAAATAAGGATGATATACAGAATTTGGACACAAAAAGCGAAATAAGGTAAAAATATCTCAAAACAAATCAATTTCTTTAAGACAAAAGCCAACGGGATGGGTAACTTTCTAGCTTATTACAGGAAAAATGTTGTAGAACCTAGAAAAAACAGAGGAAAGAAGAGAGTCCCAAAACTCGAAACAAAGTAAGAAAAAAAAAGTTACAGAGTCACGTAACCCAAAAGATGCAATTTTATTAGATTTTTGTATTCGCGACAATACCCAAATTATTTCCCCATCAAAAATCAGAAGAAAAGGAAACAGCTACAGAACAACGTAATCCAAAGGATGCTTTTTCCACAGATTTTTATATTCGCGACAGTACTCAAATTATTTCCACGTCAAAAATCTGAGAAAAGGAAACAGCTACATAACAAGGTAATCCAAAGGACGCAGTTTTCATAGATTTCTAAAGTCGCGACAATACCCAAATTATTTCCCCGTCAAAACTGCTACAGAGCAACGTAATCCAAAGGATGCAATTTTCACATATTTTTAAATTCGCGACAATACCCAAATTATTTCCCGTCAAAAAATCAGAAAAAAAAGGAAAACTGCTACAGAGCAACGTAATCCAAAGGATGCAATTTTCACATATTTTTAAATTCGCGACAATACCCAAATTATTTCCCGTCAAAACTGTTGGTTTTCCTTCTACCTCATCCGTAATATTTACGAGAGTAAAAATAGTCGTTCCCCCTCCTTCACTTGTAAATTGCCTGCTCTTAGCAAGGACGAGGATGTAAACGCTTTTGCAACGAACGAACCCTATAATTTCGCCTTGTTGATTTTGCTGTAGTCTTGTTGACCCTCGCTTTCATTGCTGTTTATTTTTGACTACTCTAGATGGCTCTGTCCCAGTGACAGTTCTCTAAATAGGGACACTTTTTAACCAATATTTTTCTCGAGCATTTGATAGAGGGAAGGACAAAACAATGGCCGTGTGTAGCCCAGGCCTGAAGGTACACTTAGAAAAGGTAAGCCCTTCATGATTGTCAGTAACTATAGCTAAGATTACCATTTCATATCACTTTAGTTTGTATTCAAAAGTGGAGGGAAAAAATTAGTTATCCCTTAATGAATATCAGTGTTACAAGGAGTTACAAGGATTAGGATGTCTCAAAAACTTGTTAGTCCAGTCGAGGAGACATCTTGTGCTCACTTATCTCTAGGAGCAGGTTTTACTGTTCATTCACAGTGTCCTAAGGCCAATATAGTAGGTAACATTATCACTTCAGTGTATCTTCAAAACAAACATTGTAGTTTAGACCGGACCACAAGATACACTTGAAAATCTCCATCTTCTAAACAACACTGTGTAGTTTAGACCAGACCAGAAGATACACTTGAAAACCAAAGGGAAATGGCTGCCTCTTGATACATGCCAATATCAATAGAGCGAAGATCATCCCTCCTTCAACATTTTCACTTCAAAACAAAACCGTAGCTCTGACATCTTCCATAACCCCAGACCCTGTCACAACTGCAACATTCAAAAAAAATCCCTCCACCCTTCTGCAAGAGTAATTGCTTGTTCCTAACAAGCAGGAGGAGGAGGAGAAGGAGATCCTAACAAGCAGGAGAAGGAGAAGGGAGTAATTGGCTTTCCTCGACGAAACGGAGGAGGAGGCGGAGGAGCGTATAACATGCTTTGCTGATTTAATTGTTATCGTGTTTACTTTCTCTTCCGCGAGTGTTGATTTTTCATTCGCGAGATGGTTGCTTCCTCTGGAATGAGAGTCGCGTGTTTTTGTTTTTCGTCTGAGCGAATGGATCCCTTTCTCCGCGTTGTGTTCATGTTACTTTTTGCGAGGAAATTCTGTGTTTCGTGTCATAAAACATGTCGGCAATTCGTCGGATACATGTTAGAAACATGTTGACAACAAGTCGACGACCACTTTTATGAGGAAATTCTGTCATTCATTCCACATAACATGTCGGCAATTCGTCGGATGCATGTCAGAAACATGTTGACAACAAATAGTCGATGACCACTTACTTTTATGAGGGAATTTAGTAAATGATGTCATAAAACATGTCGGTAACTCGTCTCTCTCTCTCTCTCTCTCTCTCTCTCTCTCTTCTCTCTCTCTCTCTCTCCTATGGATTCAGTTTGAAAATTCACCAAAATAATTCCCACAAGATTTCAGAATAAACTTCCCTTTCCCTAGTATTTGAATTATATAGCACCAATACACAAGTGTGTGTGTGTGTGTATATATATATATATATATATATATATATATATATATATATATATATATATATATATATATATATATACCGCTGCCACCACTGTTACTGGGGGATTCTTCCCCCCCATTATTCATAAGGTAAGCGTGACACGAAACGGGAGGCAAACCACACACAACATTACACACACAGTCTCTCTCTCTCTCTCTCTCGGCAATCCCTCTCTCTCTCTCTCTCTCTCTCTCCAAGGAATATCTCTCTCTCTCTCCACCTCTTTCTCTCCATTCTAACAGTAATGAAATGAGAGAGTTGCATCATAACATTAACGTTTATTAACAACTAATAAATAAATCAATCAATCAAGTAATCCAGTCTTACAGACTAACTCAAAAACCCCGTAAATGTAACATGTCTGGTCACCAAAAAAGTCTACACCCCTCTGGAATTCTTTGTCCCCCGGCATTCCAGATCCGTCTGTTTCAAAGATACAGAACACCATCCCGGTAAGTACACACACAAGATTGACAGACAGAGGTTTAAATATTGGATATCATCACAAAAATGTCAAACAAATAACAAGCAACTCTTTGGCTAAAGCACTTCAACACTTACCCAAACAACCGGACACTTAAACAACACTGTTAATAAAAAACTCCCCCCGCGAACGCCACGGGCATCTTTGCCTGTGACTTTGGAGCCCTCTCAAAATCCTCCCATAGGCTTGGGTATGACACTTTTAACAGAAAGAGGCGCACGCACATACGAACACACAGTTTCGATAGCGCCTCACGGTTCTAGCTGCATCCAGTTTCACAAAGGCACTTTGAGAAGAGTTAATAAACTGTCGTGCATTGACTTGTCGAACTAAGCATTTTTATCTCACGCCACCCCTAGAAACTCATTGTTCAGCTACTCCTCGGGTCGTACCTCTACACTGTTCTCCACATTCCATAGGTCACAGGGAACACATGGACAATATATTATTAATAAAAAACCCTAGGCCTTACATATATATATATATATATATATATATATGTATATATATATATATATATATATATATATATATATATATATAGTATATATACACAAACATAAACATAAATGACTCCGCTTTCGCAGCTTCCAAAGAGAGACTTTCCTCAAAGACAGGAAACGTGGTCAAAATAAACATCATTTGGCACTGACATGTTTTTTCCCGCGCCTTTCCTAGACAAATGTTCTCAGCAACGCAAACAGACTCGTTAGAGAAGGTAAAAGAAGTTGTGTGTGAGAGAGAGAGAGAGAGAGAGGATAGAGAGAGAGGGAGAGAGAGAGAGAGAGAGAGAGAGAGAGAGGATGTCAGTGGCATGCTTAAATTGCACGTAGTGCAGAATATCTCAAACAAAAATTTACCAACTTCCATTAATGAAATGTTGACAAATAAACAACTTATTAGGAACAAGTACAACAACAAAAATACAGAAATATTAAATGGATGCAAAATCTACGTCATAAATTGCAGAAGTAAAAGAACAAGTAGAAAATTTTTTATAAACAACAGCTAGAATAGGTAGAATGTTCGAAGCCATGCATAAAATATTACAATGAAAAACATACAAATATATGGAAAGGTATTGTAACTCAAAAGTTCTCTTATATAACTAGCACAAATTTATTGTCAATGTAAGATTTATTCTAAATAAACGAAAAGAGAAACTTCTAACATGAAATTGTCAATGAAATTTCTAAACTAAAATACTAGAAAATATGCTTGGAGTTAATAAGAGTTGACAGGTAATACAAAAATTGAAAAGCTTAAGTATGAAGTAAGCATTTTAGAAAATAGCGACAGGCGAAAATTAGGTTGAGACAAAAGTGAAATCCAATGAAAATCTGAAATTATTAAACTAAAATGCTATAAAAAAAAAAAATATGCTTAGAGTTAATAAGAGTTGACAGAAAACAAAAAAAAATTTAAAAAGCTTGAGAATGAAATAAATATTATAGAAAATTGCGACAGAGGAAAATTAAGAAAAAAGTGAAACCCAATGGAAAACTGAGATGTGACACCAGAAAATCAATATATATACATATACATACATACATACAGCAAATATTAAACGCAAACCACACCCCTTAAACTAAAACATAAACCAACCGTACGAACGAGAGATAAATAAGCAGATGCGTCTCATCAACTCTTCCGGCCCTTATTACGAGTTAGGCCTACGGCGCCTCAGGCTCCTGTCATGTTCCCTTTGCTGTGGAGCGGCAAATAAAAACGCCCCGAAAATCTTTTTGTTCGAAGTATGAGGCCCATGGGTACTGCTGCTGCTGCTCCCGGGCCGGGTCGGGTCGGGTCGGGACTTATACAAATAAGATTTGGGCACGCTGCCAAAACATCTGTTCAAGAAGCATGATTGTCTTTTAGTGATTATGGCAGAGAGAGAGAGAGAGCAGAGAGGAAAAAGGAAAAGAGAGAGAGCGAGAGGAGAAGAGGAGAGAGAGAGGAGAGAGAGAGAGTAATCGACTGTTGGAGAGATAACGGAAAAAGACAAAACCTCTGAGAGAGAGAGAGAGAGAGGAGAGAGGTAGAGAGGAGAGAGTACAGCCTTGCAAATATTGGAGGATCAATAAAAAAAGAGACAGGAAAGCGTTGAGAGAGAGAGATAGAGAGGAGAGAATCGACTGTTGGAGAGATACAGGAAAAAGACAAAACCTCTGAGAGAGAGAGAGAGAGAGAGAGAGAGAGAGAGAGAGAGAGAGGTACAGCTTGCAAATATTGGATGGATGCAAGAAAAAAAAGGAGACAGGAAAGCGTTGAGAGAGAGAGAGAGAGAGAGAGAGAGGAGAGAGAGAGAGTACAGCTTGATTCAGTTTTGGATGGAATGCAAGTAAAAAAAAGAAGACAGAAAGCGTTTGGAGAGGAGAGAGAGAGAGAGAGAGAGAGAGAGAGAGAGTCGACTGTAGGAGAGATACAGGAAAAAGACAAAAACCTCTGAGAGAGAGAGAGAGAGAGAGAGAGAGAGAGAGAGAGAGAGAGAGAGACGAAGAGTACGACTTGATCAAATATTGGAGGGATGCAAGAAAAAAAGGAGACAGTAAAGCGTTGCGGAGAGAGAGAGAGAGAGAGAGAGAGAGAGAGAGAGAGAGAGAGAGATATCAAGAACGCCATGACAAGACTACTCACAGCTTCCTAAAAAACAAAAAATTAAAGGCTTCGCAAGATTGGCTTACATTTAAAACGACCAAATCAACTTTCAAGTCAATAATTACTGGGAGAATTGAGGGTTGAAATAAAAAAAAAATGAAAGTTTTAAGGTAATTGAAGATTAGTCAACTTTTAGAAAATGGCAAGAATAAAAACTTGTCACCAAATGTTTTGAATTGCCACAGAGTTTACAGGAAGCGTTCAATATATATTACAATTTTCATTAGATTTGGCAATATTGCATTTGCATTAAATTTCTGCAACGGTAAAAATACAAATAGTATATATATAAATTCTGTTTATAATTGGCACGACCACAGAATAAAAATTCAACAAATTTCACTTTCGATGGTTTCTTTCAACTCCTAAATACTAACCTCTCCCCCGGCCTCCACTGGGCGTCCTCGACCCCCTCTGCTCTCTCAAGCCGGGAGGGTACAAATTATTTTCGGGTGAGCTATTTATAAATTATAATTACATCACACAGGTACGGTAATAACTGGAGTTCTCGGTGCATTACTCTTTGTTGAGCAGAATAATTTATGAGATCTCAAGAAAGCGATAATAGTCCTTTTCTTTTTAGAATAAATGAATGACCTGGGGTACAAAGATGGGGAAGTGTGTGTGTGCATATACATATATATGTGTGTGTATATATGTATATGCATATATATATATATATATATATATATATATATATATATATAATATATATATATAAAAATGCATATATACTAAATATATATATATATATATATATATATAAATATATATATATTATATATATATATATATATATATTATATAAGATATATATACATATATATCAATCTAACACAGAGAAAACTTGCTTGATAATAACCCTTAAATCCACGGCAGAAAAGTGAGTAAAACTGGGCACTTGGAACAAGTACTTTCGCAGTTTATTTCACATTTTCGAGTCCTGCCGCGGATTTAAGGGTATATATAAACACTCACAGGTATCGAGAAGTCCCAGGGGCACTGCTGAAGAGTCCAAGGGGTACGGAAAGGAACCAAGGAACATCGAGGGACTCCCATGAACACCAACGGTTTCCCCGGGGTACTGATGTGATCCCAGGGGCAAGATGGATAGCCTTGGATATTCAGAAGTACTAGAGACATCGAGATTCCCCAAGGGTATTTAGATGCCCTAGGGACATCGAGAATCCCCAAGGGTATCTAGATGCCCCAAGAACATCGAGAATTCCCGGGGTATCTAGATGCCCCAAGAACATCGAGAATTCCCGGGGGTATCTAGATGCCCTAGGGACATCGAGAATTTCCAGCGGTATCTGGATGCCCTAGTAACATCGAGAAGTCCCAGGGGTATCTAGATGCCCCAGGAACATCGAGAATGTCCAGGAGTATCTTGATACCCAAGGGACATTGAGAATTCCCAGGGATATCTAGATGTCCTAGAGACATCGAGAATTCCCAGGGGTATCTAGATGCCCCAGGGGACATAGAGAACCCCCAGAGGTATCTAGATGCTCCAGGGACATCGAGAATTCCCAGGGGCGTGTAGATGCCGTAGGGACATCGATAAGTCCCAGTGGTATCTAGATGCCCCAGGGACATCGAGAATTCCCAGGGACGCTAGATGCCCCAGGGACATCGAAAAGTCCCAGTGGTATCTAGATGCCCCAGGAACATCGAGAATTCCCAGGGACGCTAGATGCCCCAGGGACATCGAAAAGTCCCAGTGGTATCTAGATGCCCCAGGAACATCGAGAATTCCCAGGGACGCTAGATGCCCCAGGAACATCGAGAATTCCCAGGGACATCGAGAATTCCCAGAGGTATCTATGTAGATGCCCTAGGAACATCTAAAGTGCCCCTAAAAGGTGTAGGAAGAACAAAGGGACAGAGAGACACTTCAATTGAATAAAAAGGGAATCGGGTAATATATACAGCACATATGGACACTGCAATGGCCACACCTCAATTTGAAATGCAAAAGAGCTATTTTCAAAGCAGGCCACACGAGCTGTTAAAGACCGTTCTCGCTTTTCCACGTCCTCTTGTTTCCCGTTTCTCTTGTTTTCGTGGGAGGGGACCAAGGAAAGGGAGGGGAGATTTTAAAGAGAATATATTTTTGTGAATGAATTAAAAGTTTTTATTTTTCAGTAACTCCCCTGTGGCCACGAAGACCGTTACTATTACCGGTTACTGAATACTGACCAATGGTGAAATACTACTCGTTAGCTCGAAATAGTGTTATAATTGTGATTCCTTACACATAAATACAGGTACATTTAACTGATTTCAAGAAATTCATTTCAAGAACATATCAGGAGAACAGTAACCTGAAGAAAGCCAGAACACTTTAGTAAAAAGATTCTCAGCAGGCAACACGTAATCCCGTCCATGAATTCCATCTCATTCACTGGTGCAAAAAGCAAGAGACAAAAGAAAAACATATCTAAAAAAAAACTAAAGTTATTAAAAATCCTCAAAGAAAACGGGATTAATCCCTTCAGGTGGACTAAAACAAACGAGTCGGCTTAGGAATTGAGAAGTTCCCTAGATTTCAACGTAATGGAGAGATCCTTTCAAAGGACACTATACCTTCCTCTCTCTCTCCTGTAACCCCCAGGGGGTCTTTCTCCTACGCTTACCCAGGGGGGGAGAAAAAGCGAGAGATGCCTTGTTGCAGTCAAAAGAGGCACAACAGACACACACCTAGCATAAGAATTGGAAGAAAACTTGTGTGGCGTGGTGGTGCCTTTTTCCAGCTGCATTCTCGTTTTAGTGTTTCTTTTTCTTCTTGAATAAAATAATGGTCTCTCCTGGACAATGGAACGGGTGGGGAAGGGGCTGGGGAGTCATGGGGTGTTGGCGGGGCGGGGGGTGTTCCTACCCACAGGGGGTGGGAGA
>NC_087221.1:43511796-43534296 GCF_015104395.2 Macrobrachium nipponense
CTAAATATAAATAAATAAATAAATAAATAAACAAATCACAGCGAGGTTTGGGATCTCTTTTCCTACATTTACAAAAGATGTGGCATTGCAAGCCCGCCCACCTGCTCGCACCTTTCTTTCATAAAATTTCGAACAATGCGTGAGCCGGCCTCCAGCTTACCCGGGGCACCGTGCTAAAATCTACGGTTAAAAAGAGCCTTGTTTCACCAACGAGAATGAAAATGAATACGCTGTATTTTATCAGAATTAATAATGGTTCTGAAATGTTTAACATGCACATTATTTTTTTTCACATTGTCAATCTAATAAATAAAGCATGAATATCCTACCTTAAAATTCCTGTATCTTTAACTCGACACGAAACACCTTCTTAAGGCCTTTTTAGGCTTTCCTAGCCCCGCCCCCCTCACCCCCACCCACAAGAACAACAACAATGACCAACAACTAAAGAGTTAGTAGGCTTACTCCCCGAGTAAGCGTAAATAAGCTGACCTCGTAATGGCAAAAATCTCTATGTAACCCTTTGGTAATTCCGTAATGGATTCTATATCAACAGCTAAAATCAGCGGCGATTTTAACACATAAACATACAGACGTATATTAGACCGATTATTAACCTTATTTACCTGCTGGACACTTACTACATGATAATTATACAAAAATCTATCTTACCTTTCGTTATGGACAGCACTAATCGGAACATCTCGCACGTACCTGTAAAGAAAATAAAACAAGCAATGTTAAATAATGCCAGAAGTCTATATAAATCAATACGTAAGAGAGAGAGAGAGAGAGAGGAGAGAGAGAGAGAGAGAGAGAGAGAGAGAGAGAGAAAGGGTGGCTTTACAGAAGTTTCATTTTCGTCATTCTGACAGCAATATATTGTCGATGTAGTAAATGATGATTTCACTTTGTTGTATGGAGTACATTGATAAATATGGAAGAGAGAGAGAGAGAGAGAGAGAGAGAGAGAGAGAGAGAGAGAGAGAGAGAGAGAGAGAGAAGACCAGACATTCCAATTCGCTTCCTTTTATTCCTATCTTCCTTTCTTCCTTCCATACTCATCCTAGTCCTCTTTCCTCCTGTCAAGCAACTCAACAAACACTATATAATTGTTTGCCCGGCCGCTGCCTTGGGATAGTTTACTCGAGTCTTTAATATTTCAGTGATCAAACAAAAACGCTTCGAGGCTAGGAAAACTGATGTCCTTTGCTTTCCATTAATAACTCAGATCTCACGATTACACTTGCTAAATGAATTCTGTTGAAAGATTCGTCAGAGAGAGAGAGAGAGAGAGAGAGAGAGAGAGAGAATAGTATGTTACTTATTGTGTGTATTACTCCAGAAAAGGAGGGTTAATCCCTAGAAAGGCAAGATGATTTAGAAAGCGTCAAGCTTTCTCTTAAGCAGGATTATTTCATGATGAGAGAAAGGCAAGAGAGAAAGTGATGATTTAGAAAGCCTTTAATTATTCACATTTTCTTTCAAAGTCAAGAGTAAGGGAGGTAGTGGATTTAGTTCTAGATTCTACTAATCTATAACACTATAGGGCAAAGTCAAACTTAGAATGAAAATTAAATCTCTTGCTGACTCAGCAATATTAGCTTCTATTACCTAAAACAAGGCGTGATCCGACCTCCATCTTATTCGGGGCGCGTGCTAAAATCTACCATCAAGTAGACCGTTGCTTCACCAACGAAAATTAAAACAAATACACTATAAAATATTAGAAATTATTGTTCTGTGCTGTTTAACATCTACATTATTTATTTTTCACATTTTCATTCTAATAAATAAATCATAAATATCCTATCCTAAAACTCCTGTATCTTTAATTCAATGCAAAACACCTTTTTCAGACCTTTTTAAGATTTTCCATAGACTTTTCCTATATCCCCCCAACACGATAAAATAACTAAATAGTTTGTAGGCTTACTCCCAGCGTAAGCGAAAATGACTGAAATACGAGACGTGAATTACACTGGTATTTCAATTTTCAAAAACATCCATTAATAAACCTTTTAGCACACAAACAACCACGAGACTTCTGCTGACACTAACAGCGCAGCCAATTCTGTGATAAGACATTTAACATCTTACGCATTCAGATACAAGTTAAACGCAAATCAGCCATTTTAACTTCCCTTTTTAACGAAGGAATTATTTCTGCAACGTCAGCATCCATTAATTAGTGATGAAATGGCAAAATCTACCACCCGTTCGTTTATCCAATTCTCCATCAATGGAAACTAATTATAAACAATCCTTCCGGTTCAATTAAGCCCTTTCAGTTTGAAATCAATAATGAGCGTTGCTTCTGGTTCACCTGAGACACTTAATTTCAAAAATAATGATATAAATTTTCTCTTGTTTGAATTGACTGAATTTTAAAAGTTCAATTCTGCCCAAAAATTTGCAACAAGTAATAAGAACTACCACTTGAAATTGAAAACAATAATGAGAACTTTTCCTCTGGTTCAATAAAGCCTTTGTATACTAACTATGAAAATTGGAGTATTTTCTGGGTAAATTGAGACTTAAATGTAAAAATAATTACAGGAATTAGTATTTCTTCTAGCTCAATGTAGCATGTTCAATTTACAACTAATTACAAGAATTAGGGTAAAATATATTTCAACTAAGCTCCGTAAATTTAACACTAATGGTAAGAATTTGTTTCCATAATTCAATTCGGCCACTTCAATTCAAAACTAATTATGACAATTAGTAAGTACTAGTTCAACTAAGCCCCCTTTATTAAAAACTAATAATGATAATGAAAGTTCTATCTAGTTCAGTCAGGCCCCTTAAATTTAAAACTATTGAGAATTTCTTGTGTCAATCAAACTCTTTAAATATAAAGCTCATAAAAACTGTTATTCTCGTTCTATTTGGTTCAGTTACCCCTTGAATTCAAAACTATCAATGAAAATTCCTGATATAGTTCAATCTAGCCCTTATAACTTATCTCCCAGCCCTGCAAGGAGCAAGCAGTTTAGGTTAAAACACTTGCTCTAAAGTTTAACTTTCTAAGACGCATTGCCGAATAAATATACCGCTTGCACGGTTCTTGACACGACTGCAGATGCATTCTGCATTCAAGAAAATGCTTGAGAAAATGTAGGCTTGCCAAGGTACACAGATTATTATCGAATGCAGTGTCTCGAATGAATGACTAGAGAGAGAGAGAGAGAGAGAGAGAGAGAGAATCTCACCTCGTAAAACAAACATTTTCAAGTAATTCAATGCTTTGAAGGACGAGAGAGAGAGAGAGAGAGAGAGAGAGAGAGAGAGAGAGAGAATCTCACCATCGTAAAACAAACATTTTCAAGTAATTAAATGCTTTAAAGGAAGAGAGAGAGAGAGAGAGAGAGAGAGAGAGAGAGAGAGAGAGAGAGAGAGAGTCTCACCATCGTAAAACAAACATTTTCAAGCAATTCAATGCTTTGAAGGACGAGAGAGAGAGAGAGAGAGAGAGAGAGAGAGAGAGAGAGAGAGAGAGAGAGAGAGAGAGAGAGATGGCACTCTTTTAAAAGTATAATGGACAGCATAATACCATAAGAGATTTACATGTGAATGGAGACATCTGCTGTGCCAACGGCCCACATCTAAGTCTTACAGAATAAATACAATGGTAAATATATGCTTTGACTTTCACTTATTATTCTTGGAAGTTTTGATTATTATATACATATATATATATATATATATATATATAATATATATATATATATATATATATAATATATAATATATATATATATTAAACTTTTCCTTTGATAGAATAAAAAAAAGTCAAGATGTATGTAAAAAGGGACAAACTTATCAGTACAAACAATAAAATAATAAATTGAAAAAGATGAATTTTAAATCTACACTGCTATTCTGGGACGTCTTATTCATCTCTCTCTCTCACAAGTTTATCACTTCAATATTCATATTCTTGTCTTCCATCTATATTCTCCTCTAGGTCCCCTTTCCAGTGTTTCTATCCCCTTTGGGGATTTCTTCCTCTCTCTTAAAACTCTCACTAAGCTATTCAAATCCCTAAAAAATCCATGAAAAAAATTTAAAAAAATAAAAACTCTGCCGTTTCTCCATTCCTCCCCTTTTCTTATTTTATCCATTTATTCTTCCTTCTAATCTACATTTTCCCGTTTCCGTTAAGCCTCTTCGCTGCATCTTTAAAAGTCGCACGATGCTCTGGGCGGAACGACTAAATAAGTCGCCGACTTGTATCCAACATGTCTGTGATATGTGAGCGACAAGTTGCCGACATGCGTGCACTATGTTGCTGAGCTGTTGATGACATTATTACTGTAACGAGGATGCACCCTAATTACTATCGCGCTAAATCATCGCCTTGTATCCGACATGTTTGTGATATGTGATCAACAAGTTGACAACATGTGTACGATAATTTGCCATGTCGATGACATGTTCTACTGCAGCCCGGACGCGCCCTGACTATCATCGCACTAAATCATCTCCTTTACTTGGCCTTTGCGCCATAAATAGAACGCACCTTCGGGAATTATGCGAATCTAAAATTAACCGGGAACTTATTTTGCCCCAAAAAAATATCGGTCACAACTGTTCGACGCTACACAGCCAACACTAAGCTCCCTTGGGTTATACTATAGACAGTGTAGAGAGTAAGTCTTTTGTTCAACGTTCGCTCGTTCCCATAATTTAACGCACATCACGAAGCAAGGAAAGTACTGCGTTCATGATGCTAGACAAACGATTACTCGCACGTTGTTATCTGCTTGCCATATGTGACAGTAGCTACTTTGATGTTTGTTTGCGTACGAGAAATGTGAGGAAAAACATCGGAAAAGGAATTTCACGTAAATGGCTGTGGGCTCGAAGTGGGTTATATGTATATATATATACATATATATATATATGTATATATATATACATATATATATATATTACACCTTACCAACACCACAGAGGCATGTTTCCCCATGTACAATATTCTCCAACTCCGACAATTATATCAGTTCAAATTATCCTCATCTGAATCCATTGCCACATTCTCGCCTCACTTATTTCCCCCAGTTTACATCAGTGCATATAAATAATTCCCACCCTCTGCTTCTCCTTCTTCTTCTTCTTCTTCTTCTTCTTCTTCTTCTTCCTCCTCCTGAGTCCATACTTCTTTAAAATATCCCACCTTCTCCCACATGCATGTTTCAATCATCCCCCATAATTCAAATCACCGAAAATACTGGGCAAGGTCGTTAACCCTCACCTCTCTCATCATTGAGGTTTCCCGGATGATGAAACTTAACAGAGAGAGAGAGAGAGAGAGAGAGAGAGAGAGAGAGAGAGAGAGAGAGAGAGAGAGTTAGCCATCCAGAAAGAGTGCCATTTACATTTTTCAACTATGAAAGCTCGACAGAGTGTACGTATGTGTGCCAACATATTTATTTTGAATATTTCTGCGTATGTGATCATTTATCATACCCAAGGCTGACACATACACACTTCTTGATATCTATTTATATACATACAGATATACTATTAGATATGATATATATTAAGATATATGTATATATGTATATATACTAATATATATATATATATATATATACGGTTTATATTATATTTATATATATATATATTATATATTACCGTGTTCTTATATATATATATATATATATATATATATATTATATATATATATATATATATATATATATATATATATATTATATATATATACGTGAATATATATATATATATATATTTATATATATACGTGTCTATATATATATATATACTACGTATATATATATATATATATATATATATATATATATAATATATATACATGTATATATGCAAATGGAATAGCCATAATGCCCTCGTAACTTCCTCAAATTCTTTGCTCTTTTTTGGGGGGATACGCTTGTCACTACGAAGCCTCGACAGCGAACTTCAAAGGAATATGAAATGTGAAATTTGAGAAGTTAAGAGGGCATTATGGCTATGACATTTATGTATGTATCTGGTAAAAATAACCAGTAAATTCCACATATATGTGTGTGTGTGCATGTGTGTGTGTACATGAACGCATCATTTGTAAAACCAACATCCAGTTTATCCCTTACAGTCATCATTTCCCGTCACATTACATCTTCAGGGAATCGTGGGTGCAAATGGCAGCATTCAAAGTTGTTCCGGACAAGACGACAAGTGAGAGACAGGGAAGACCTCCTCCTCCTCCTCCTCCTCCTCCTCCTCCTCCTCCTCTTGGGAATCGAGTACATGCATACACACGAACAAGCTGACAAACAACAGCTAGCTAGCAGTAGTATTAGAGGCATCGCTAATGGACCAGGCCACTACCAAGTTCTCGGCTTCACTTATGACAGGCAGCAGGATGTGCTGAGACCCTCATAATTAGAGAGAGAGAGAGAGAGAGATTCAGACACACACCGAAGCATCAAATCCACCGAGAGGAGGAGGGGAGTTTGTGTCTTCGCATCTTCACGGTTTCTTCACATATCTCTCACCCGAATAACTTCTCTCAAGTCACTTTATCTCTCTTCCTGCGTTCGTCGCCAAAAGTACCTTGTCTTAATTAGATCGTCCTTGAGAGATTTCCTGGTGTCGATTGCCGCCCTCCCCCCCCCCCCCCCATAGAGCCGGTATTGCCCCTAAAAATAGGGTCTATAGGACAGGGGTGAGGTCATCTCCAAATGAGGAGGTTAAGGTACGTACCCATATTCTTTTTGAGTGGGAGATGGGGTCATGAACTGATTAGGAATTTAGTGGGCACTCTTGGAGATTGTTTGGACTTAGAAGGTCGTGACCTGACCGTCTGAGTTTATATATATATATATATATATATATATATATATAGTTTGTATATATATATACATATGTATGTATGTATGTATGTATGTATGTATGTATGTATATATGTGTGTATATATATATTATATTAATTAATGAATTTGTCCTTAAACTGAAGCTATCAAAATACGAAAAAGACACAAATAAAGATAAAATCAAAAGAAACACTCGACCGATACGGAGCGACCCAGAGAGAGAGAGAGAGAGAGAGAGAGAGAGAGAGAGAGAGAGAGAGAGAGAGAGAGAGAGGAGAGCTCCTCTCGAGTAGTGTAGACAAGTTGAAACGCTTATTTCTCGACCAACTTCGGGAGACATCTTGACAGAAGAGAGAGAGAGAGAGAGAGAGAGAGAGAGAGAGAGAGAAGAGAGAGAGAGAGAGAGAGAGAGAGACTTAAATACGCCAAAAGCTTTTCAAAATTGTTCACCGCACACGAGGGCAGAGAGAGGGGTGGGGTCGAAGGATGAAGTGGTTTGGTTTGGCTGCAAGATGGAGGAGGAGGAGGAGGAGGAGGAGGTACTGTAGGAAAACAAAGAAAGGAATAAACGAACACGAAGATTAAAACAACACCAAAACAATGTTTCATCTGAGCTCATTTTAAATTCTTAAAAATCTATTATCTTTCCACAATATATGTTTCAATTCAACCTTCAGATGGGTTAAATAATAATATAAAAATAATTACTAAAAATAGTATGAAAATTTAAATAAAAATGGAAATGAAAAACAAATAAGATTCATTTCACGGAATCTATAAAGACGTTACGCAACTGCTTTCTGAAGGCTCTGAGAATCTTGTTGTTGACGAACCTCTGGACTGAAATACCAATATTGGTGGCGAAATTGAAGTCGCGCTTATTCTTGCTTGCTTGAAATCAATAAAAGCTGCTTATAAAAGCCTGATATCTTTCAGGACTACTCAAGACCTATTCCTACATGCACCTGATCGCGTAGCTTCGTTGCAAGTTGCAATGGTACTTGATATTCCTATATAGTAATTAACCCTCTCTTATCTGCCTTTGGAACAGGAACACTTGCATCACTTCTGATGATGATGGCAGGGTTCTTCGAGCTAAAACATCTGCTCAAAACCGCATGGATAATGCAGATAGTCCCACCTGCCCCCCACCCCATATGTTGGTCTCAAACCTCCGCAACTCAGACCTGCCGTTTGTGGAATGTCAAACAAGGCAGGAGACTGGAGTAGTCTCTCAAGGACAGAAGCTGATTGCACTCAGAAGGGAATTCTTTGCAGCTGGTCTGGAGAACTAAAGGTCGATTTCAAGAGTTCAGGAAAGGAGAAGGGTAAGCTCTCTGCATTTTTACCCTAGTAGGTTTGTGAATTTCAGGTCTTGACATCAAACGTACGCGCTGGTCCGACGAAAAATCGCTAGATTTGTAGTACTATGATCAGTTACTGCTGCAGTGTCCGGGGTGGGGGGAGGAGGGGGGGGGGGCGGTTTTGGGGGAGGGAGCCCTGAAACCAACAGCCTTTGGATGCTTGATTGTCAAGTCAATGGGCCAATTGTCTTTGTCCCATTTGAATTTCATATCAATGAAATAGTAATATTTATTTCTCTGTGAACCTACTCATTCTATCGTATATAAAGAGCTTTGCATATATGCATGCACGCGTGAATATATTATTAATGTATGTATGCGTATAATATGTAAAAAACCTAGCCTCGAGGGGTTGGACAATTCAGTGCCTGTCCCAAACTCTGATAAAAAGGATGGATTTAAATCAGGAAAGGTCACATCCATCTGTCAATCATCTGTCAAAACCAACAATCATACGAACCACTCACGACAAAAACAGCTGCTAGCTGAAGCATTAGAGAAAAAACAGCGACCCCTACTGGGGATTAAACCTTGAAAAAGAAAAATATATGCACCTAAAGATGCTGATACTTAAATGTTTGAGTCGAACCAACAAAGCAAAAGACAAAAAAATAAAAACACGGAGACCACACCTTTAAGCAAACGAAGCTAGTCGTTACCCACATGAATTATTCCTTTGAGCCAAAGCACCACTGGAGTAGAGTTCTAATGCTCAGCCTATTAGCCCTGAGTAAAGCATGTGTTCTGAAGAGCATACACACTTCTTCTTCTTCTTCTTCCTTGAGCCTGACGCTTGGGCAAATGACAGGAGGACCTAAGCTGGTCCTACGCGTTTTTGTAAAGAGGAAGAAGAAGAGATCTAATATTCTCTTTCGTTTAGTGAAGACAAAAGGTGAGGGTTTTCTAGCTTGTTTCAGCCAGGCAAATATATGAGATATTGCGCCTGGTGAGTTTTAGTGAAGTCCGTGTGTTTAAATGTATGGATGTATGCGTGTATGACTGTGAATGCTTATGATTTGATAGCTTTATTTTGCCTTGGTGATACATGATATAAAGAGACACTTAATGGTGAATGTCTGTGTGTGTGTATATATATATATATATATATATATATATATATATATATATATATATATATAGTATATATATATATAATATTTATTATATGTGTGTGTATAGATAGATAGATAGATAGATAGACAGACAGATAGACAGATAGAAAGACGATAGATAAATAGCTAAAAAGGTAAATCTATTTAATGTCATACCAAAACCCAAAAATAATATACCCCTCTCAGGCACTTATGAAAAAAACTGAAACCCATCGAAAAAAACATAAACTCAAAATAAAAAACGAACACCATCGTGCATCTTTCCAGTTCGTAAGCAGAGCTAGAGACCGACTAAAAAAAAATAAGTAAATAAAAATCAAAAAAAATAAAAACAAGAAATATATGCATCCGTACACACACAAAACGATGCTTGCAAGAGTTATGGGGAACGAAACGCGAGAGGAAAGAAATGTGCGAAGCTTGTGAAGAATGCTTGAAAAGGAGCTCTCTCTCTCTCTTCTCTCTCTCTGTATGGCTTTTCTTGACTCACGATATATGAGGCGCACAAGTCCATTAAGATATATGATCACACATATCCACCCACGAATAAGACTGTATAATATATATATATATATTATATATATATATATATATATATATATAATATATATATATATATATATATATATATATATAGTAGATAGATATATAGATAGATATATAGTTAGGGATATATATATATATATATATATATATATATATATATATATATATATAGTCCTAAAATACAAGCCTCCCAACAACGTCCCCCCTAAACAACCCCCACACCCCCCAACACCCAGCCCACCACCACCACACCACCACCATCCCGCCCTTCTCCAGCAAACTCCCAAGCGGGAGCATCACTTGAACATGTAGTATACGTATATCTCACCTTTCACTTCAGCTTCTATAATTTAATAATTAGATTTGTCTCCGTTCCGCTGCCAAAAGCAGCTCGGAAAATCACGGTGGACATTTTGCAAGTAAAACAAAAAAATATTGCAGTGCTGTCACGCTCTGATGAATTTCACGCATGAAGTGCTGTAGTCGTGTGTCCATATATATATATATATATATTATATATATATTATATATATATATATATATTTATATATATATATTTATATATATACAATATATAAAAAAATTATGCATGTATATACGGTAATATACCTTCTGAAACTTATAAAGCAGAAGAATCTTCTTGCATACAATTAGGTCAAGATCAACTGATAGTCAAAACAGGCCTGGAATCAAACCACGAACCACGACTTTGCAAAAGTGAGCAAGGTAACTGTACTAACCTCTTAATTGGGTTATTATACAAGAGAGAGTATTCCTGTCACAGGAATGACCTACTACACTCTACAGACGGCGAGATAACCCAGGAGATTAAGCGTAGGGCGTGGCCCTTTGGAAACTGAACGCAGAATGATACAGCCATGAACATTAAACCATAATATCTACACGATGGGATAATCAGAATATTATAGAAGAGCTGGAGAGAGAGAGAGAGAGAGAGAGAGAGAGAGAGAGAGAGAGAGAGAGAGAGAGAGAGAATCCTATACGGTCACTAGTTGAATGGGTGACCTTTAACGTGAACGTGTCGTAAGCAAATTACATTAAAAATTAAAAGAATATTTCCCCCTATAATGAAGAAGACATGTTTGTGACGTAACCGAGAGAAGCCACCTGAAGGCTAACGGTTAAAGACAATTTCAAGGCATTTAAATCTGTTGCCTAGTCGTCTCTCTCTCTCTCTCTCTCTCTTTCCATCTGTACTACTCGAGTCAAACTACAACAGGTTACCAACACTAAACAAACAACAGATAATAAAAGCTAATAATAACCAACATTTTCAAATTGAAATCCCATTCTAACAAAACATAATGTATTCCTTCCAACGAAATACATTCCAAATGCATTAAGTTTAGCAAAATTCAATATCAAAATAAACAAATTTAATTAAATTAAGCATAAAAGTGGATATATCTAACCCCAACCCCAATGGTAATTAGGTAGCTATTGCCACAATAAGTCTAGGCTATAGTTTATACACTAACTTTAAAGTATAGTAATTTAACAAATTTAACCTAAATTAAAATCAAAATATACAAATTTAACCAAAGTGAACATAAAAAATTGATATGTTTAACCCCCAATCGTAGTGCTACTACAATATGTCATACTCCGACCTAAGTCGAAAGCAACCGAAAAATAGATTATACTATATACTATCCTATATAGATATATATAAATATATATATATATATATATATATATAAACTTCAAAATTACGTCATGGTCGACCATTTCGCTAGCCCATAAGGCCAAAATATCCGAATATCGTGACAAGATGACCGAAAGATTTCGACTAACCTACAATTAAGAAGTTAAGAACTCCAGTCTTCCAGCCAACAAACACCGACCACCAACGCCCCCCCACCCCCCCCCCCCCCCCCCCCCCCCCCCCGCCCCCCCCCCCCCCCTAGACATACCACCCCTCTCCAACAAATCCACCCGAGACAGTAACTCTACTCCAATCTAAGCCGCCTTAACACACGGGAAACCATTTTTAAAAATGTATATTATAAAATCTAGTGACGCGTTGCAATCACCCACCTTCTAGACGTGGTGGCAGTGACCCTGGTACTTGTAACGCCAGATAATAACGCCAAATAACTTGCAATCTATCAATTCACTGTTCGGGGAGGAGTTTCGTGTTGAGAATCTCCATCCATCGTGTAGATCAGGATTGCGTTTCTTCGTTTATTTCTGATTTATCTGTATTTTTAATTCTATGGAGGCTAGTTCGTTAGTTAATTTGCATCTTCGGCTCTGTCTAAACAAATGTCTAGACATTATTCGTCATCATTCTGCTGATAAACTGCATTGATTTAATGCTGGTACGTTCCTGTAGGCCTAGGCTTCGAGACACGGGTTAGAGACCATCCATCTCCATCTTGCCCTTATAAATCTGGGTTACGTTATGTCAAGCGGGTATTTTCGGATGGTAAGGCTTGAAATAATAAGAATACAACGAACAGTTGTATAAATAACAGTAAATAACTTCTCCACTGTTATAAATGTGTAGTTCAGCCAGAATCTCCGTGTGAACAAACCTAACCCTAGTGTCATGGCTGGCTACAAGACCACATGTCACATAAACCATCCTTCGTATTTTTCTTCGTAATTTGACCAGCTCACATCCATCAGAGCAGCTTGTTCCTCATTAACATCCAATATTTGTTCTTCGTTAACATTAAATAACGCACACAAACACATATAAATGAGACAATAGTCCTACGTTACAACGTAATCGACGAAGCGCAAATCATGACGTCACTTCACACAGGAACACACTTGATGAATGAGACCGTTGAGACGATGACGATTAAACAGATTGTTGATGATGTTATAAGCGTCGAAAACTAATTCGTTTCAAACCTCCCATTCTACTTACGTTGCTTTTTTATAAACGAATAAATTTTAATAAATTTAGATAGTTTACGTGAATAAAGGTGATATTTTTATGTTATTCACGTAAAATGAAAAGAGGTGCTCGCTTGACCAAAAGCGACGAAACGAGAAGGTTTCGCCTTATTTCGTTTCATTTTCGAGTCGTGCATCGATATTCAGCGTCACAGACGATGGATATATTTCATATCGATACAGATTTGCTTAAACGATGACGCCTGCATGTGTGATACGGTCAAATAAGCTGTATAGGTCGTAGAAGGAGCCTTCAATCAAAAGTTAAGGTAGGATACGGGTAACAAGCATTTGCGCAGTCGCCATGTTTAGCTTTTATTTTAATTTAATACATTATTATTATGGTATCCCTCAAAGCAAATCACAACCAGAGCTTGAAACGTCATCAACAACTATAATGACATGGCTGTAATAAATCGAAGTCTGTTTACTTTGTCATTCCCACCTATATATGTCTTTTTTTACCATGGTGTATTTGAACAAAACTTGTCACGATATTTGATACAGTGATACGGGCGAACCACGTAAAATACCCAGCCTTAATGAAACCTGCAGCTAACCACAGGATCTTGGTACAAGCTACAATGAGTTTTAATGAAGCAAGATGGCCAATGTTGTAATTATAATGAATACAATGAAAGCACAGCTAGATTTTACGTTAGTTCAAGTTGATCCAACACTAGGCCTAGGCTGAAACCATGTTGCCGTCAGACCCTAAAAATTAACGTTTTTTTTTTCCTGAATTTATTGCGTTGCCGATGTACAAAATGGACAGATGGGTAAATATACTGTTTATGATAATAAATTTACATTTGGCTAAAGGTGTATAATGTGCTTCTTACATGTTTGCAAGCTATGAATACAACTGGAAAAAATAGGTGTAGTACTAAATACGTGTGTGTGTGTGTGTGTGTGCATAAACAAAGAAACAAATAACCAGCTACGAATGAATTATTGGTAAACATAAAACAGGGATGAGCTCGACTCGCTAAGAGGCGACCACTCGACATACGAAAGATTTCCCGCGAACTAATGACAATCGATTATCGGTTACATATTATGTTGGACGATGTCGACTGGCAACTTTTACTTTCTCGGGTGAATAAAAAAAAATATTAAATATTTTTAACGCGAGCGTATTTACGTTTATAAGGAATATTAATTGTTATTAATGGTTAGTGTTAAAGTTTGCCCTCTCTTATTATTATCATTATTATTACTACACAAATACAGTTTTATAATCCTGATTCCAAGCATTCCCGAAATTCCCAAATAAATCTTTCGAAAGTTATAACCCCCCAAAAATATATATTTTTTAAAAATTTCATTGTGTTCCTGGCATAGCGTTCCAATTATTGGAGAGATATATTACAAACGGCCCTTTGAGGTTCCACGTATAAAGCTATATATATATATATATATATATATATATATATATATATATATATATAATATATATATATATATATATATATATATACTGTATATATATATATATTATATATATGTATATATATATATATATATATATATATATATATATATATATATATATATATATATGTGTGTGTGTGTGTGTGTGTGTGTGTGTGTGTGTGTGTGTGTGTGCTCCCTATTCAGAATCTCATTGCATCCTCCCACCCGAAAGCTTTCGTGTTGGGCCAAAGGCGGGCGGGGCAGCAGCCGCGAGAGAGAGAGAGTGTGTGAGAGAGAGAGAGAGTCACTCACCAACACCACCAAATCTTCTTCTTCTTCTTCTTCCTCAATCAATTGCTGTGCTACACACCGGTGCCGCATTGCAATCCGCGGGCGGTGTAGATGGGCGTGTGACACGCCCTCGGTGTCATATATTTATATCTATATATATATATATATATATATCATATATATATATATATATATATATATATATATATATTATAATGCACAATGAGGCAGGGGAAGCACACCAACAGGTCAAGGAACTCATATTTATTAAGTTGCAACGTTTCGAAGCCAAACAGCAGGCCTCATTTTCAAGCTACAAAGTAACAATATCTAATTAGTACAATAAAATTAAGCTACACTATTAAAATACACAATGTAAGGTACAATAAAACAATCACAGTTAAAAATACAAATAAGGACCAACCGTTGAGTGCGAAGACAGAGGAAGACTAACAAAAAAGGTAAACAGTTCTCGAGAGGTAAAGAGGTGTAGACGTGGCATGGGTGTTCAGTGAGGGGACCAGTTTTTTAATAAACAAAGATTCATTAATTGTTAAAACCTTGTGATTGGAAGCTCTGCCCAAAACCTTAAAGTCCTTGTACTGAGTAGAATACCTACATTTATCGGTATGATCCCTTATGTTGGAAAATTCAGGATTCGAAAGCTTAGTGCCAGTTCTATAGCTGACAGCTCTAAGACTGTCAATTCGGACCTTAAGTAACCTAGGTGTCGATCCAATATAGGTTCCTCGATTACATCGAGGACAAGTAAATTTGTAAACAACACATGAGGTCATCAATGGATCCAAACGGTCCTTGAAGCTGAAAAGGCTACCGATATTCAGTGGGTTTGTGGGTATAATTTTGATTTTCATGGCAGGGAGATAACCAGATATTAAAGTGTGAAATTCCTTATAAAAAGTTGCATTGTGAATAAAAGGAAGGCTGGCATAGAACGGTAATTTAGGAACGTGAGGAGTAGGATGACGTGGAACAAAAATATTATTTAAGAATTTGGAGACATGCTTTGTCTTCCAGTTGGTAATCTTTTCACAATGAAGTCACGTTCTTGCAAAAATATTTCAACAGCAACTGCTTTCCCACCCAACTGTTCTTTAAGCATGTCTCCAAATTTTTTAATAATATTTTTGTTCCACGTCATCCTACTCCTCACGTTCCTAAATTACCGTTCTATGCCAGCCTTCCTTTTATTCACATTACAACTTTTTATAAGGAACTTCACGCTTTAATATCTGGTCATCTCCCTGCCATGAAAATCAAAATTATACCCACAAACCCACTGAATATCGGTAGCCTTTTCAGCTTCAAGGACCGTTTGGATCCATTGATGACCTCATGTGTTATTTACAAATTTACTTGTCCTCGATGTAATCGAGGAACCTATATTGGATCGACACATAGGTTACTTAAGGTCCGAATTGACAGTCATAGAGCTGTCAGCTATAGAACTGGCACTAAGCTTTCGAATCCCGAATTTTCCAACATAAGGGATCATACCGATAAATGTAGGTATTCTACTCAGTACAAGGACTTTAAGGTTTTGGGCAGAGCTTCCAATCACAAGGTTTTAACAATTAATGAATCTTTGTTTATTTAAAAAACTTGTCCCCTCACTGAACACCTATGCCTCGTCTACACCTCTTTACCTCTCGTGAACTGTTTACGGTTTTTGTCAGTCCTTCCTCTGTCTTCACACTCAACGGTTGGTCCTTATTTGTATTTTTAACTGTGATTGTTTTATTGTACCTTACATTGTGTATTTTAATAGTGTAGCTTCATTTTATTGTACTAATTAGATATCGTTACTTTTTAGCTTGAAAATGAGGCCTGCTGATTGGCTTCGAAACGTTGCAACTTAATAAATATGAGTTCCTTGACCTGTTGGTGTGCTTCCCCTGCCTTCATTGTATAGTTGGGTTTAGAGACACCTCCGCCTGTTGAATATATATATATATATATATATATATATATATATATATATATATATATATATATATATATATATATTTACTACATTGCTTCTCCTAGGCCTCATAGTGACCCATGACTGCTTGAATCAGGCAAATTTAGGCAATATTAGGGTTAGTCCACACTTCTGTAAATAAAGTCATAAACCTGTCGGCAACTTGTTGCAGATATATAACCTAAGCATGTTGAAAAATAGCCATCAATCGTCAACAGTATGCAAGAACGAAACAAGTCATTGACCACAAGTTGTGGTATTTCATTCAGTAAGTTTGTGATACATGTGGAACAAGTCACCAACTTGTTGAATTGTGTCCAACATGTATGGGACTTTTGTCCAATATGTTTGTTACTTGTGTCCGACATGTTTGTGACTTGTGCCCAACATGTCTATGACATGTTCATGACATTTTTTACTATTAAGTAAGCGAATTTTGTTTCTCTTTTTGGGTCTGACACATAAACAGATGCAAAGGTATAAAAGTGATGCTCGGGCGAGTGAATGGAGGGCCACCTTGTATTTATGGATTTTTCTAACAATGTCCAGTTTGTTTCCTATGGTCTTTCTGCTTAAGAAGAAACCTTTGGACTAGTACTCTCTCTCTTCTCTCTCTCTCTCTCTCTCTCTCTCTCTCTCTCTCTCTCTAACCCCGCATAACAGGGCAATTCCCTCCTCCCGAAGAACGTATTGCGTTTTCCCCACGTCCGAAGTATTATTACTCTTCTTCTTCTTGGTTCCCTCATGCGGGAGGGAGTGACGTCACGGTCGACACATGCGTCCACAGGGAAATTTGGGAGGACCGGGATAAACCCCGATCCCGTCCATCATGTTTGTATTTTGGTAGAAGAGAAGACGAGGAAGAAAAGGCAAAATGTATACGAGGGAAAGAGCGTTTTTGTCCTAAAGGTACGATAACTACGGTGCATTTGCCATAATGTTATTCAACGTTCGAGAGCTCGGTTTCTGGAACTGTCTAGAGACTAGCAGACACAAAAAGCATGGAGAGAGAGAGAGCGAATTAGGACTTCACTATTTTATGAAGTCATGAACGGAGAGAGATTACATGATGAAAGAAAGAGGGAATTAATGCTATACATTGTTAGGCAAACATGACTATAATTAGTTTACCCAAGACGAGAGAGAATGATTTATGTATACTTTTCAAAGATCACCTGGTTCCAATATACATAATATAGCTCGGCATCAGAAAAGTTACGAAACGCTTCTAATTGAATTTCTTTGTTCTTGATAAATTACAGCTGTAATTAATTACATTCGGAGACTGTGTACACTTCTTGCTTGACTGAGTAATTAAGTAAACAAAACAAATGATAACCAAGATAAAAGATAATAATCAAGAAAACAAAAGACGATAAAGATAGATTGCTTATTTCCGTGAGAGAGTTTTTATTAATACCGCTGTAATGAATTTTGAATTGACAAATAGCTTGAATACTTCTCTCTCTCTCTCTCTCTCTCTCTCTCTCTCTCTCTCTCTCTCTCTCTCTCTCTAGAATTATTTAGTAAATCAAATAAAGGAAGGGATAAGAGAAATGAGAGAGAATAGAGTGCCGGTGACATCTCGGGTGCTTGAACAAATATCAATGCAGGTCAGCAAATTAGGGATTTTTGAAACATGGATTACTTTGGGATTCGGTGTCAGGATACGTAAAGGGGATAGGACGGAAGGACTCGAAGGACCGTGCTTGCGTCGAGGGCTCTCTCTCTCTCTCTCTCTCTCTCTTATACACACACACACACCTTTTTCTCTCTCGTATCAGTTATCTCTGTACATTCATATTTGCCTGATGGGGTATATAGCCCTAATCTCTCTCTCTCTCTCTCCTCTCCCCTCTGGGTCTAACTCTCTCTCTGCTCTCTCTCTCTCTCTCCTCCTCCTTCCAATCTGGCTTGTATTTCTTATAATTATTTCACTGTAGTGTGGTTAAGCACTTTCTGATAAAGATTCTCCCTCAGTAGTAAAGAGTAAACTATTCCTTACTCATAAGTGTAAAGAACTCTACCTTTCCTCAAAGTGAGGAGAAAACTGCTCCTTCCCTGAGGGTGAGGAGGGAAAATGTTGTTTCTCTCGGAACAACTCCTCCCAATTACGTTCTCTACAATGTCCGGTGCGAGAGGTTCCTTAATCAGAATTTGCCTGAGGGGAAATTTATCCCAATATAATATTCTCTCGCGAGATGAGAGAGGGAAAATATATCTCTCGGTTGAAATAACAAAAGGGATATGTACAACGATTAAAGTTACAAAGGGACTTCAATGATTTTGTTTAAATCGATGAAAGTTTAAAACGGTTTTGTACAACGATTAAAGTTGCAAAAGGTCTTCAATGTTTTTGTTTAAATCGATGAAAGTTTAAAATGGTTTTGTACAACGATTAAAGTTGCAAGGAGTCTTCAATGTTTTTGTTTAAATCGATAAAAGTAAAAGTTTGGTTTTTTGTACAACGATTAAAGTTGCAAAGGTTTTCAATGGTTTAAAGTCGATGAAAGTTTAAAATGGTTTTTGTACAACGATTAAAGTTCCAAGGGGTCTTCAATGTTTTTGTTTAAATCGATGAAAGTTTAAAATGGTTTTGTACAACGATTAAAGTTGCAAAGAGTCTTCAATGTTTTTGTTTAAATCGATGAAAGTTTAAAATGGTTTTGTACAACGATTAAAGTTGCTAAAGAGTTCTTTCTGTTTTTGTTTAAATCGATGAAAGTTTTAAAAATGGTTTTTGTACAACGATTAAAGTTCCAAGGGGTCTCCAATGAAATCGATGAAATTTTAAAATGTTTTTGTACAACGATTAAAAGTTGCAAAGCTTTCAAGTTTTTGTTTAAATCGATGATTTTTTAAAATGGGTGTTTTTACAACGATTAAAGTTGCAAAGGGACTTCAATGTTTTTGTTTAAATCGATGAAATTTTAAAATGGTTTTGTACAACGATTAAAGTTGCAAAGGGTCTTCAATGTTTTTGTTTAAATCGATGAAAGTTTAAAATGGTTTTGTACAACGATTAAAGTTGCTAAGGGACTTCAATGTTTTTGTTTAAATCAATGAAAGTTTAAAATGGTTTTGTACAACGATTAAAGTTGCTAAGGGACTTCAATGTTTTTGTATAAATCGATGAAAGTTTAAAATGGTTTTGTACAACGATTAAAGTTGCAAAGGGTCTTCAATGTTTTTGTTTAAATCGATGAAAGTTTAAAATGGTTTTGTACAACGATGAAAGTTGCGAAAAGGCATTCAGCGTTTTCGTGTAAACCTATGAAAATTTAATTTTAATCTTATAAAGGGTCTTCGTACAAGGAACATGGGTTATGGAAAGAATGAAATGACGTGAATGAATTAAAAAGTAAAAGGAAAATTAATTATCTTTGTATTCTTACAAATGTCTGCGTTGTTATGACGAAAATAATCGCCTTTTAATGAAATCTATGAAAAATACAAATATTAGATTGGAATTGTATGGTCGAACTTTCGTAAATAAACTTATTAAAATGATAATACGTGTAAAATATGACATAAAATATGTAGCATGAGCAAGTTCCAACACATGTGACATATGTGAGACATACGAACCCAATGACCGTAGATTCTGTAACGCCAACTTCCAGATATCAATTATCAAACTGATCTTTGAAGACCTCTCAGTACTTTTAGGTCAGTGACCTTAGATTCTGCAACGCCAACTTCCAGGTCTAAATTATCAAACTGATCTTCGAAAGTCTGTCAATTTGATGAAGTAATGGGCTCCCAATCTCATTAGACATGACCAGTCTAGGTCACTGGGGGTTGGGGGAAGGGGCGGTGACCCCTTTTGTATTCCCAAATGATACGGAGCTTAATCTAATGTCCCCGGAGAGGTCAAAAGGGCAAGCTTCCTTTTAGAGAGAGAGAGAGAGAGAGAGACCGGGAGGAGGCATTAATTGCATTACCAATTCGGGGTCTTCTAAAGGGATATCGGCGTTTGATGGAATTCAAGAGTAAATTATCTCTCTCTCTCTCTCTCTCTCTCTCTCTCTCTCTCTCTCTCTCTTACATTTCTCGTAATTATTTCATATTAGCGCAGTACTGCATTTCATGATATAGATCTCTCTCTCTCTCTCTCTCTCTCTCTCTCTCTCTTATCTAGCTTACATTTCTCGTCATTATTTCATATTAGCGCAGTACTGCATTTCATGATGAAGACTCTCTCTCTCTCTCTCTCTCTCTCTCTCTCTCTCTCTCTCTCTCTCTCTCTCTCTCTCTGTTTAATACTGTACTTCAGGCTACCACAAGAGATGTAATTGCCCGTAGCACAGCGCTCAGTATAATTAGGACGATATATGCAAATGAATGGATTCATAGAATGTTATATGCAAATGAACCTATTTATTCAGATACCTTTTGTAAAATAAAGCAATTCGTTCGTATTTCCCTTATTTTCCATTGCAATTTGCGTCAGAAAATAGGGCAAGATTCCCAAGAGAATATTACCCAGAGTCCCTCTTTTTCCACTTTGAAATTATGCTTAATACGCACTTAGTTACTGTTATGTATAGTTATCAGTTCTCTTATTATAAATTTTATCATATGATTTCCTAATTTATATCTTTATCTTCTTTATCTTCCTATTTCGTTCCTCTCGTATTAGACTTAGGTCTATTGCAATGCGGTCCAAGGTGGAACAGATCTGTTTTGGTTTATAAAAAGGGAATTCAGAATTTTTTTTTTTACAAATATATATATATATATATATATATATATATATATATATAGTATATATATATATATATACATATATATATATATGTATGTATATGTATATGTATATATATATAATGCGTAAATCTGTCAGAGTCAATTACTAGATTCCTGTCATAAGGATTGTGTGTGTTCGACGTGTTATCCTTATCACTAAAGGTTGGGGATGAAGGAAACACCGAAATATTTAAAGTAGGTTCTTAATGTCTATACTCTGTTTTTTTTTTCATCTGTCCATCCGCCTGTGGTGTTTTTGTATGGTAACACTGCGTCCCGGGCTTTAGATAGTAACATTCAGCTTACATTCAACGATTATAATAATATCCTATTTCGAATATTAACGGTGTAATTCGCATACAGTAAATTATTAAAACACTTTTCAGTTGCAAATGTACACCCAGATATCCTTTTATTTACCTAAAACTTACACATAGCGTAACTATCTAAAGCCCGGGACTCAGTGTTACCATACAAAAACACCACAGGCAGATGGACAGATGAAAAAAAAACAGAGTATAATGAAGTATACACAAAATCACAGAGGTGCAAAATAATGTGCAAGCAAGGAAAAAAGAGCGGTGCCGTACATTAAATACATAGAGAGGTATGTAAATGAACACGAAATATAAAGAATACATTACATATGCATAAAGGTTCATATATTGTAGTGAATGTTTCTTGCATTTACCTACAGGGATCACCTATCAGAAAGGGCCTCTGATTCATATTCGAGAATAGTATCCGTCCCGTCAGATATACCGCAAGGTTCTTACTCATTTGCATACTCTCGCAAGAGTTTTGGTTCATTTCCTGTCAGGCTATACAACGCTTTAACGGTTTAGGTTTGGTCTCCTGTTAAACCGTAGACCTACCATGACATCATTACGTAGGTCTAGTCTCCTGTTATACCGTAGACATACCACGACATCACGTCCTAGGTCTAGTCTCCTATTATGACGTAGCCTTACCATGACATCAGTACCTAGGCCTAACTCCTGTATGCAACCGCTACGGCTTTGTAACTCTAAATGACCCTATCAAAAAAGGCCTTTTCCCTCTCGTAACATTTTACCTAACGTCATTTTCAACGCTCACGTTACACAAAGACGTTCTATTACGTTCTTCAGAAGATCTAAAAGTTTTAATGTCCACTTTTCCACGACGAGTCTTGAATAACTCGTGTGTTTTTTTATATAACATTTAGGCCTATGTTCGTATAACCTGATTGAGATTGGATACCCTAAAGCAGCAATTTCCTATCC
>NC_087221.1:43551796-43554296 GCF_015104395.2 Macrobrachium nipponense
ACAGATATATCTATATATATCTATATATATCTATATATATATATATATATAATATAAATATAATAAATATACATATATATATATATAATATATATATCTATATTATATAGTATATATATATATTATATATATAAAATCAGGTACAATTCCAAAACATTTAACATTATTACAATTGATTATGATTTCAAGACTATACTTTGCATTGCCTCATTTGTCCAGTCTTTTTCCCTCCAAGAACATTTGTTTCCCCCCTCAAAAAAAAAAAAAAAAACCACACACAAAAAAAGTCGGTATTCGAATTTAAACTTTTGTAGCCAAACTCGAAACTTCTCCGTGGAATAAATAGACCCTTATCCAAAAGTTAAGTCCTTTTCTCTCTCTCTCTCTCTCTCTCTCTCTCTCTCTCTCTCTCTCTCTCTCTGGTATAAGAAGGATGCATGTGTAAATCTATATGGATATTTGTAAAAATCACGAAAATAAATCAATATTATTTCAACAAAAAAAGCTTAATAAAGAATAATAAAAAATAACAGTAAAATAATAATAATAACAAAATAGAATATTGATATTATATCTTATCATTTAATAGGTATACGTTTCTGTATTATGTATCCGAATAAAATCTATTCAACTCCGAGAACGACAAATAGACAATATCTCCGAGTCAGTGGAACCAACACAGTCGCGTAATATTTATTTAATCTCGAGTAGTTAGGCTGCTGTGTAATGTATCAGTAAATCATCCGATAAATAAATGATACAGTAAGAGATTCTAGTGGCCCAAACCTTCAATGTAATCGTGAATAACTTGTCTATATACGTTTTACATTCCCACCTCATAAATAACTATTCATTTTGCATGAAATAGCAATGTTTACGTAGATCAAAGTGTCGGTCGGTAAATTGAATCGGATTTTTGAATTTGATCAATGATTAATTGATGATTTATATTCAGCGTTCAGTGATGACCATGCACCTGCAATTTGACATCAATATGCAAATTGCAGGTGTATTGGTATTGCAGGTGTCATTTCATATTTATGTCCCTTCAGCCAAGGGATTTCTATCTAAATGCGTTTCTTTCAATTACTGCGACCAACTGCAGCCGAATTTGCACCAGGTACGTAAGTAATTCCGTGTACAGATTTACCACCAAGTACGTAATTCAGCGTACAGATCAAGAGTAAAACAATAGATTTTTTTTCATGAAATTGGCGTAAAAGATGGTTTTATAATTGTCTTCAGGTTGAACAGCATTGGTAAAAAAAATTTAAAAAAAGCTAGAATCTCTTGGGAATCTGATCATTCCTGGGTATACTTCTTAGGAAGAAAGTATGAGATTCTGGTACGTAATGCCTCTAATTCGACCACATTCCCAGTGAATTCCTCATCCAGGCGAATTAATTCAGAATACCTGCTTTTGCAAACTATTCGCCGGCGAACCATCCCAAGTCGTTGTGGTTCATAACCATAGTTAACCGATCTGTATAGTTTCGCTCAAGACTTCGGTGGTGAAACGTTGCTCGCTATCTGAGCGACGTTTCTGGCAGAAATATCAGCTCTCGTTGCGACAAAGAACTGTAAAAATAATTAACGTATTGCAAAGGCATTTGGAGTCAGTGAGAGAAGTGAGGATGAACTGGAAATGTGTCAAAAACGCAAAACGTATCTTTGGTCGTGAGTGGTTCTTCTGGTGGTAAAACAAGAAGGAACATTATTGCATTGACTCCAATTATCTGGACGTTATTTAAAGAAACAGATGTGGCTGCTATAACTTAGGAAATTTCCGGACCACAGGCAATTTTGGCTGGGGGAATTAAATACCTATCACACATGAAAATGGACGAATATTTACCGAGATATGTTAAAGTCAGCTGCATGTCTACTGTGACATAGTGAACGTGCCCTTTGGGATTCAATAAGGAGAAAATAGAAGCTCGTTCATAAAGGCTCTATCCTTACAAATAGAAACCCGCCTTTCATAGTATGTCTTCAGCAAGTATTACATCGTTTCCCTTGACCGGCAAAAGACTATTTATAATCTATGAAATATGAGTCTCTTCTGCCTTTGTCAAACCAAAGACGGAAAGTGAGTCTGATAAACGTACACATCTTAATTACTTAGAAGATTGTCACTGGATTTACACTCAAAAGGCGGTTGGTGAGCCTTAAAGTTATCTTTTTGATATGTCTAAAAATTGAATTGACCTTTGCGATGTTTTCTTCGGTAAATCATTTCTTGTGGAGCTTGAGTTGATTTATAAATAAGAAGAAGAAGTAGTACCGTAATTGCCAGGGACTTTGAAATAAGGAATAAATACCCGAACGCTTTAGACTACCACTTACCAGTTTTTAATCGGGCCCCAATACCCGGGGTATTAAACGAAGCAGTGATGTACGTCGCGAATTTTTTCATCGAATATTAATACCCTCAATGGCCCTCTGCGGGCTTTTGGGGCTGACGACAATTACATTACTGTAACGAATGCTCTTTGCGTTA